>NW_023660870.1:0-7500 GCF_015228065.2 Penaeus monodon
AACCCACCATGAAAAAGCTTGTGGGGCAAAGCCCCTTGGGGAAAACCCCCACAGGCAAATGGGGCGGGTTTTTTCCAGAGCCCCGCCCGACCCCCTGTATTTTGGGGTGGGCAGAGGGTGGGCGTGCAACCCTGGGAGTGGACACCACCCAAGGCTTTTAACCTCAGGTGACCCTTCCTAGGTAGGGCCTCCTTTGGAACATCTGGTTCCCCCTTGCGGCAGAATGAGCGGTTTTTTTCCTTTTCCTCTGCTATCGTGGGAAATTGGAAAGTGACCTGGGGAATGAAGGTTGGCTTGCCCCTCCTTTTGTAAGGTGTGGAAAGAACCTGGTAGCGGCACGATATCAGTTTATGGTGGGGGTTAACTACTGGTAAGGGCCACCAGCGATGGTCCCCAATCACTTCCCCCCCAGGGTGTAGCTTATAGCCATCTCCCAGCCGAACTTTTCAGCCCTGGGTAGTTTTTGAGTGGGAACATCCGGTTTTGATGAATTTGTAATTATGGTAATTTGGAGACTGAAGCATGCTTTTTGTTGGCTTAAATGTCCCCTCTTAATTGCTGTATACCCTTCCCTACCGATGTAAATGTAAAAAATTGATGTTGGAAAAGGGCGTTTCCAACACCAAAACCTTGCCAACTCTGTGGGCAGAACAATTTGCCCCCCTGGCGAAGATATTTCCGCATTGTTTTTCTGGGCCGACTTTCAATGCCAGTAATCCCAGCTTGTGACCGAGCTTGGCTATGAAGAATGTCCCTAATCGGCCCCAATGGCTCGGAAGCTGATCCCCAGCAGCGAGAAATAGCCCCTCCCCCTTCCCAGGACTTTTGCCTCTAGAATCCCCAGAAAAATGAGGAATCTCTGGCCTCCCCTGGTTACCATCGCTTCCAACCTGCAAATCGCCTGGTCCCTGGTTAAAACAGCGAATAACGGGTAACAGTGGGCCCCAAAAGAGAATCGACCCACCATTCTTTGTTTAGCACATGGAATGGAGGATCCTCCCAGAACTGCCAAGGGTTTTTTTTAACCAGAGTGCCGATTTTCTGTTGGCACTGAACCATAAGCCTGGTTTTTGTGGGCCTTAACCCCTGTGGGTCCCACTTTCAAAAACTCCCTCATCCCCTCCAGTGGGCCACCCCTAATGTTGTTTTTTTTTCACCTGGAACAGACTAAGGAGGAGGGAGTGGGGGGTGGCCCCCATGGGTTTCTCCCCATAGCAAGTCCCCCTCTGACCGATTTTCACCAGAAACTCCGAAACCCTGATGGACCCAGTTTGCTCTGTGGGAAGCTCTTTCAAGCGCAATAACCACTCGAAAGAAAGCCCCAGGAGTCCCCATTTGGCGTACGCCCCGAGGGCAAGGCCAGAATTTTTTCCATCTCCCTGAAGACCCATTAGGGGCCCACTGAAGTGGTGGCCCGCATGGCTTTGGCTGAAATGGAATAATCCAAGTCCCTTGGGGTCCGCCTCCCATGGTGCAATAGGGCTTTGGACACTACTGGAGAAGGACCAAGGAAAACAGTTTTTTTCATCAGGAAAATCTTGCCTGAGGAGGTTTTTTAAGGCCATTTTTTCTTGGTAAACGACCCTTCCCGCCCTGCCCCACCCAAGCCCTGAGAAAGCTGAAACTCCTAAAAGCCCTCCTTACAGATGACTGCAGTCCTGATCAGCGAATGGACGGATCATCCTCAGATCATGTTTTTGGGGTTCAAATGAAACGTTTTGGCTGAGTAAATTTTTTTTGAACAGTTGTAACCAGGTTTAAGACCCCTCCAACATTTTTAGCTTGGATGCCAAGCAATGTCCCCCCCCATTGCCTGTGCTGGACCCCACCCCATCAGCGAGGAAACCTCCTACCTTTTAACAGAGGTTTTAGGATGGCGATTTTCCCAAGCTGAAAGATGGGAAAAACTGCAGGCCATATGTGAACTGTTTTTAAGGCTGAATGGTGAACCTAATGGCTCGGGGCCCTGCAAAATACAGTCCCCCCCTTGACTGCCATCCTGGCAGTCCCTGGTAACCATTCCCCCCTGACCTGCTGAATGGCAAAATGGCCCCATCCCCCTCCTCTAGAAGGGGAAAAGGGATCGTTGGGATTGTTAAGCACTACCATAGCATTTACACCTGCTCAACGTACCCAGTCAAGGTTTTTCCTCGTCCCACATTCTTCTGAAACGGAATCCCCAAACCCACCCTACTGAGGCATCAGAGCCCGGAGCAGTCCTGGATTTTTACCTCCTGGCAAGTCCCCCACAATAGACCCGTAATACTAAGAGCTTTCCAAGTAATTGGTGGAAACGCCGTCCCCGGGGAGTTTTTTGGATTTGTGGTTTGCATGCAACCTACATCGACCCTCAAGAAGGCCGTTTTTTTTGACTCGGTGCATCGGGAATCCCCTATGGGAGATCCCCCCGAGACCTGGGGAAATTTCCCATCACAGATTATTTGGCCCTAATACAAGCCTTTTATACTGGTACTGAAAGTGGCTGTAAAGTGTGGCTGGGGGGTCCCCCCGTCCGAACTTTTCCCTCTGTTTTTAATTCAGGGGTGAAGGCCAAGGCCTGTGGGCCCTTTGTCCCCCAACACATTTTCAGCACCTGTAATGGACTGGAATATTGGGCAGAGCTACTAAGCCAAAGTCCAGTGTGGCAACAACACCTAGGTCCCCCTCTGACCTTTGGGCCTTTTGCCGACGATGTTTTTTTGCCTATCCTATCTGAGTCCTTGGAGTCCCACTGATGGCGGGCCCTCTTTGATGGATTTTAGCAAAAGAAAACGAAGCCCTTAGCTTAGAGGTCCCCTCCTGGACCCAAGACCAAGATTCAGGACTTTTGGGGCCTGTTTTAGGGGAACCCGTTTTTTTTTAGTCCATCCCCATCTCTTTTGCGGCGAGGACACCTGAAAGTTTTACAGAGAGTTTTTTTTTTTAAACATACCTTTGGTAGTGGTAAGTCCCCCAATATCTCTGGGCTGTCCAGACCCCAAGAAGTCCCAATAGAGGACGGATTTGGGTTCCCCCTGACAACAGGAAGCCCCATGGGACCCTCGATCAGCAAGAGCAATTTTTGGAGATGTTTCCGGTAAACCCTAATGCAGAAAGGACCCAGCTGCGTGTCCCTTCTCAAGGCCCTTTGATGCCTGTCCAGTTTTTTGCTCTATGGAAAGCGAAAAACTGGAAACGCTTATCCAGTGGGACTTGGAAGTCCCCTCTCCCGTCCCTTGAATGCCTTTTTTTGTTAAACAAGTCCCCCCCCCTTTCGCCCGGATCATGGGGTACAGTTTTTAGCAGGAACCCCACGTGGTCCCCCCCCCGGCGGTTTACACCGTGGAGACTGGCAAATGGGACCCTGTTTTTTAACTTTGCATAAATCCGGGAATTTGCCCCCAATTTCCCAGGCTAATAAATGGGCCCTCCCTAGCTCCGTTTTTTTCCCCTGGGGAACGACCCCTGCCCCCCACCAGGTTGTTCCCTCCTCCTGCCGTGAACAACCCTGGGTGGAGGAAGCCCTGTTGGGACGACCCCCAGAGATCAATGGCTTTGGGCAGTTTTTTCGACGAGACCTCAATGCCCTGGAAAGCGAAAAGGTGGAATGCGGCCATGGCTTTCCCCCCGTCCCGGCGTTTTAGCCCCTTTGGAATGAATGAAAATGAATGATATGATTAATGCATGGGGCCTAATTTTACATTGTTTTTTGTGCCGTATGGTGGTGCGCTTCATGCAGCCCCGTTTTTTTTTTCAATCGGTTTTGTGCAACGAGCCAATGCCGTGGCGTTGCCACACGGAAAGTGCAAATGCATGTTTTTGTTTATGTTTTACGTGGCCCTATTTTTGTGTATATGCAAGAAAGCAATATAATACGTAGAATAATGTTTTTTAATTTGGGGTGTATGTGGTTGTAATAATATTAAATAATGTGTATATTGTATGTAATAGTATGTGCCAGATGTGTAATGTAATGTTGTTGTGGTTTTGGCGTTGGCGTTGCGTCGTGGGTGCGTGCGGTTGTTGGTTGTGTGGTGTGGGGGTGGTTGTGGTGGTTGTGGTTGGGGTTGTGGTGTGTGTGGTGTGGTGTGGTGTTGGGTGTGTGTGTGTGTGTGTTGTGTGGCATATGTACATATATTGTGTATATACGTATGTGTTAATATGTTTGGTGTAGTGGTAATATATATGTATATGTGGAATATAACATGTGCATGTACAGGTAATAAACATATATAATTGTTGAGTGAACTCTAAAGTGTAACCCCATAAACGTAAATGTTGTGCTCATAACATGTAATGCGTTAAGCCATATGTATGGATAAAATTTTATATGTGTAGGTAATGGTCCCATGAATATGTTGTACAAGATATGTTGCAACCATGGTTGTGTGGTTTTTCGTATATAATGTGGGTGGCGTATACACATATGTTATGCGCATATAGTGGGGCCATATGTTCTAATATATGTGTAATGCATGTGCATGTGTGTAAGTTTTTGTATATAATGTAAGGGGTATGTATGCATATCTTATGCATAGGAGCAATTTTAAAGGTGTAAGGCTTGGCAAAGTGCACAAAAATGAACATCATTTTTGTTTTTTTAAAAATGTAATCCACACACCATATGCACTTTTCCCTGATACTCCAAACCCATGCTCCAAAGGAGTTAATACCCTGGTTGGTAGTTGTGTTAGGCCCCCTGTAATTGCTGCTCATAAATCACCACTAGACAGGGCCCCAACCCTGCTGGAGGGGTTTTTTTATCAGTGACATCCCAGCTAAAATACTCCCCCCCTCCCATCAAGACACACCTAAAGCCCAATAGGTTTGGGGGGTAAACTCGCCCCCTTCTACCTCTTCAATCAAAACCATGACTGTGCAGACCAGAGCAACGGCCCCTCATTTCCCCCAGAGGCGAAAGGAGCCCCCCTGGCTACGGCGGGCGGAATTTGTTTTTGTAGGATTTTTTGTTTTTGGGGATTTGTTTTTTGTAGGATGTTTGGGAAATGTTTGTAGGAAGTTGTTTGTGTTGGGTTTTGTAGGATGTTTTTGGGAATGTTTTGTAAGGACTGTATGGAAATTTAAAAGACCTAGGCGAAGAACAGAAGATACTAAATGATTGGGAACCCATTTGCTTTCCTCTTTGGAGAAGGTAAAACCCCCAGGGGTAGCAAAACAGGGAATTTAGGGTATTTTTTTTTTTTTTTATTTTTTTCACAAACGTTTTTCCAAAAAAGAATATTGGGTGGAAATTCCTATAGTAATAAGAAAGAAAAGAGTGGTTTTTCCAGTAAACAATAAAAAATTAAACAATAGGTACAAATCTTTTTTTTTGTTTCAAGTCCCCCCCCTATGCTTCCAACCTGTAGCCCCAGTTGATTAAGAAAATAAGAGAGCTTTTCTAATGAAAAGATGTTTTTCTTCATTTTTAGCCAGTGGGAGAGTAAAAAACCCACCTTTTTGCAATTAATAAAAGGGTTTTTGAATTTTTTTAATGTCCAGAAAAAAGATAAAAAAGACAAAGGGAGAAAACCGTAAGTGGGGGGAATCCCACTGAAATAGGCCATTTAGGAAAAACGAAAAGGGAACAAAATGTTTTTAAATCAATTTTTTTAGGAGGCTAGACCACTCCAGTAATCATAAATACATTCTTTCGAAAAAAAGGCTAGAGCAGAAATAAGACCATGGAAAGTTCCCCGCCCATCCCTGACGAAATTGAACTTTTCAAATAATTACCAAAATAGAACACGATTATTTAAAATAAAAAAAATGGGGGGGTTTTTTCAATGAAATGGTCCAGAGGGAAACCAAAATTTAAATTAACCCCTCAGGAGGGAGAGTAAACAAAACTCATAACGAAAAAAACTGCAAGCCAAATTTTAGTTTTAACTTTGAAGCCATTTCAAAAACAGATATATTCCCACTTCCTTCCAGCGACGAAGAATCTCAACATTAACCAGAATCAACAATCAAATCAAATTAACTTTAAAAGGCAGCTGCCACTTGAAAGTAAGGCAGTAAGAACGTCCCCAAGCCAAAGCTCCCAGCAAGGTTTCTCGGTAGAAAACGTGTGGTTGTTTTTTTTTGTGTATATAATACAATATATGTTATGTATGTTTGTGTATGCATACACACACAAGAGAATGAAAGTGGTTACTTCTTTTTTTTTTAGGTAATGAACAGTAACCGAATCCAACATCACGCAATGTCCCCTTTTGCAGTGGAATCCACAAACCGCGTGTACCCATAACAATGAATAACCCCAAGTTTATTGGAAGCAACTTTGTTTTTTAAAATTTATGAAGCTCGCTGTAACCAGGGCATCTTTTTTCCGCCGTACTGGACAAAGTCCCCCCTTTTTAAAATAATATTATTTCCGCCTGTTTTCAATTTTTTTGCACAGAAGCCCCCATTTTTGGGTGTTTTTTTTCCCCACCCTCTTAGTGTTTTTTTTACATGACATTAATTTTGGAAAGGCGAAATGTTGCCCAAACTAAATAACGAAGCCTGAAGGCTGCCACCGCCCATTTATTTAGTGGGGTGTATTGGGCAAGATAAGTGGAGAACTGAATTTCCATGGTTTTAATTTTTTTTAAGCCTAAGTTTAAAAAGAGGTAGGAGGGAAAATCGCTTGTAAACACCTTTGGTTTTCAGATTATATGCGCGACCCACTGAAGCGAAAGAAGTAATGGGTTTTTTTTCAGTCCCCCGTGTTTTTGAAAATGTATAGTAAAAACAGATTAATCGATAGCAAATGTGAATGTAATGTAATGTATGTTATTTTTTCAACTTTTAATGTTTTATTTAAAGTGAATGTAAATCCTGGTAATGTTTTTTCTGTATATGCAATATGTGGTAAATCCCTGTATGTTTTTTCCTGTTATAATTGTAAATGTAATGATTGTTTTTTTTTCCCTGTATATGTTTATAAATATTTTACATACATAGCCATTATTTCCTTTTCCGTGCTAAGAAAATTTATTGCCAATGTTTTTGGGGATCCTCCCCCAATATACACAGCTGCCAGTGGTCCCCAAGTCCAGTCCCAAAAGAAGGTAAAAAGCTCGACGCGGTCCATGAATTTAATTATATCCAATGCAAATATTCCAATCCTTTTTTTTGTGCTTGACAAAAAATATCAAAATTGCCTCCAATCCCAATACTTTCCACAGTGCCTCAACGCTTAACCTCTGGCCCACGGAAGAAATTGCAAATTTTTTTTTTTTCCACCTTTTGTTTTGTTGTTTTTTTTTGCGTTACATTGGGATATTTTGCTGGTGAAAAAAAGTCTGGTTTTGAAAAACTGGTGTAGGACAAATAGATTTCAATCGCGGACACGCCCACAAAACCACACACAACACAACCACACACACAAACACCAACACACACCACACCACGCACACACAACACAACACACACACAAAAAACCCACACACAAACCACACACAGCAAAACGCCACGCCACGCAACGCACCAAACGCACACACACCACCCCAACACAACACACACACCCACACCACA
>NW_023660870.1:12500-18502 GCF_015228065.2 Penaeus monodon
ACACTTTTAAAGAGAACCATAATTTTGTTGTTTAATGAAGCATGCGGAACCAGATTTCGGGAAATTGGGTCCCCCGTGCCCCGTTTTTTGGGTTTTTTTGCCTTTCAGGAATCCCCCGGAATTGGGCCCCTCTTCCCTATCCTTAGCAAACGTTGTTTTTTCATAACACTTTATGTATTATTTATTTTCCCCCTTGTAAAGATAAAACCTTGTTAAAAGGAAAAGGATAAATTAATTAGAAAATACAATATTTGAAGTGTAATAATTAGAATTTTCTTGGCTTTTCTTGTGATGTGCCCTCATTTTTAATAAGTTATTTTTCTGCTAATTGGTGTTGGTGAGTTTTTTTTTTTTCTCACATACGCCCCCTTTTCCCTCGGCAAAGTTTTCACGCCATACCAGAACTTTTTTATATTCCTTTTGCACCAAACACATACACCATACACACAATTCCACTTGCCATTCACTTTTTACCCCTCTTCCTCACACAACCAACTCCACGTTTTTTCCCATAACGTAAATCAAATGGGTTGGGTGGGTCCAAGCTGGTCACTACCATCCCGGCAATCCCCAAAAACTTTTTTATCAACACTGGGTGGGTTTTTACTGGGAATTATAGAATTTCTAATTTTTGTATGATTTTTCTTTTCCCAGAATTTTTAAAAAAAAGAACTAGCTCCTCCTCTCCCCTGACGAACCTACGCCAAATCCTTTTGGTCCCAATCCCCACTCGAATGTCCCACCTGTTTTTTCATTCTGGAAAGTTTTTTTATAAATTTCCAAAGGGCAAAAAATGAGAATTGGAATGCTTTTTTCCCTTGCTCGCAGACCCACTTAAGAGGAAAGTCCCCCTTCCTCAATCCCGCCAAGGATGTCCCCTTACCAGGTAAAAATGAAAAATAATTTTTTTCATATAAAAAATACCTTGTGTGGTGAAGACGAATCACCTTCAAAGTGAGATAGTAAGCCCTGAAAAATTGAAGTTTTCCGTTTATCTGATGAAGAACCCTGAACCCCATCCTGCCATTTTCTGTGGTTCAAGTCCCCTTCATGTTTTTTCCCTCACAGAATACTAAATCAGTACAAGGGAAATTATCTTTTTCCCAAGACCTGAATGAGGTTATTCCTGAGGAGAAAACTGTTTAGAAGGAACTAGAGATGTTTTTTTTTTATAGTTTTTTTGTTGTCCCCCCGTGAATGGAGGGAGCAATGGAGGCAATACCTCTAGAAATATAACTACAAGATATTTAAAGATAACCTTGGCAGTGGGTGACCAGCATCCATCCCTACTGACAATGTTGAAGTTGTTGTTTAACAAGGGCCTGAGAATCGGACCGATGATTTCATGGGCCCGATGATTTGGTAAAAATAAAGCACGTTTTGTGGAGTGATGCCCCAAAAAACCATTACGGTCCGTACATGTTAGTGGGGAAAATGTGCCAGCAAAAACCCCAAAAGGTATTTGCCCGCTAATGACCTTAGCTGTTTGACGCGACAGATTAATTTTTTTTTTAAAAATCAATTAATCAAACAATCCCCCCCTTTTTAAAACTCATCTTTCCCTTTCCACGTCCCCCTTATCTCTCCTTCCTCATACCCCTCCTCTTTTTTTTTCCTCTGAGTTTTTTTCCCCGTCCCCCCTCCACCTTTTCCCCAGCCCCTTTTTTCGTTTTTTTAAATCCCCTGTTTTTTTTCTCTTCCCCATCTCTTTTATTTGTTTTTTAAAGCCTCCTTTCCCCTTTCCTTTTTCTCCCTTCCCCCTTCCCTTTTCTTCTCCCCAACCCCTCTTTATCAGCCCTTTTTTGACCCCCCCACCTCAGATAGTCCCCATGGAAATGATAAATTGTGCAGAAAACTGATCGTCCCTAACTACTTCGAAGATATAAACAGACCACTTTTTGGTATGAATGATAATAATAATGACAATGATAATAATGACTATAAATAAAAATGATAACAATAGCAAACAATTTGTAATAATAGCAATAGCAAATGATAATGTTTTTTATAAAAAAAGAGAGGGATAAGAAAAAAAAAAAAAAAAAAAAAAAAACATGGTATAGTTTTATTTTTTTTCCCCCCCAAAAAAATCACCTTTTTTTTTATTCACCTGTAATCGCAAGTTTTTTTTTTTTTTAAGGTTTTTATCTTTTTTTCTTTCCTTTTTGTGTCCCTTCAGATTGCGTACAACAGGAACAGCCCCCTTGAGGCTTCCGTCAGATTTTTTCCATATTTTTTTTACAATATAGACCGAGAACGTGAAAAGACGGGGGTAAAACATGGTAAAAATTGTTGGGCTCAGTGGTAATACAGAGAGCAAGAGACAAAAATAGATTGATCAGAAAAGAAAAGAAAATATAATGTGTTGTATGTGCACGTGGTGGTGCGTGTGCGTGTGTTTGTTTGTGGTTGTGTGTGGTGTGTGTGGTGGTGGTGTGGTGGTGGTGTGTGTGTGTTGGGTGTGTGTGTGGTGGGGTGTGTGTGGTTGTGGTGTGGTTTTGTGGGTGTGGGTTGTTTGGGGTTGTGTGTGTGGGTGGTGTGGTTGTTGGGTGTGGGTGTGTGGTGGTTGTTGTGTGGGTGTTGGTGTTGGGTGGTGTGGTGCGTGTCCCGCGATTGAATCTATTTTGTCCCCTACACCAGTTTTTTTTTTTTTCCAACCAGACTTTTTTTCTCCACCAGCAAATATCCAATGTAACGCAAAATCACAACAGGTGAAAAACTTGCAATACTTTCCCTGACAGAGTTTAGCGTTTGAGCACTGGTGAAAGTATTTGGAATTGAGCATTTTGAATTTTTTGTCCAAGCACAAAAGGATTTGAATATTGCATTGGATATTATAAATCATGAACGCCGTCGACGCTTTTTTACCTTCTTTTGAACTGACTTGACACTGGCAGCTTTGGTGTATATTGGGGAGATCCCCCAACATGGCAAATAATTTTTCTAGCACGAAAAGAATAATGCTATGTATGTACATAATTATACATATACAGAACATACATCATTACATACATGTATATACAGAACATACAGGAATTACACATATGCCATAATACAGAAACATACAGGATTTACATACATATAAACATAAAGTTTGAACATACATACATACATACATCACATGCTATCGATTATCTGTTTTTACTATACTTTTTTCAAACACTGACCCTGAAACCCATTTACTCTTTTCGCTCAGTGGTCCCCGCAATATATCCTGAACCCAAGTGTTACAGCGATTTTCCCTCCTACCTCTTTTTATACTTAGGCCTAAATTAACCATGAATTCCAGTTTTTCTCCACTTTATCTTGCCAATACACCCACTAAATTAATGGCGGTGCAGCCTTCAGCTTCCGTTTATTTTTAGTGCAACATTCGCCCTTTTTCCCAATTATGTCCATGTAACACTAAGAAGGTGGAAACACCCAAATGGGGGCCTTCTGTGCAAAAATTGAACAGCGAAATAATATTATTATTTAAAAGACCTTTTGTCCAGTAACGGCGAAAGATGCCTGGTACAGCGAGCTCATAATTTTAAAACAAGTTTGGCTTCCAATAAACCTTTGGGGTTTTTATCATGTTTTATGGTAACGCGGTTTTTTTGTGGGATCCCTGCAAAAGGACAAATTGCGTGATGTTGAATCGGTTAACTGTCCCCCATTACCTAAAAAGAAAGAAAGTAACACTTTTTCCATCTCCTGTGTGGTGGTAATGCAATACACACATACATACAAATATATGGTAATGTATATAACACAAAAACCACACACGTTTTTTTCCCTACCGAGAACTTGCTGGAGCTTTTTGGCTTTTGACGTTTTTCCTTACTGCCCCTACTTTCAAAGTGCAGCTTGCCTTTTAAGTTATTTAATTTGAAATTTTTGTTTTTTTTGATTCTGGTTTTAATGTTTTGAGAATCTTCTCCGTCCCGCTGAGAAGTGAAATATCATTCTTTTTGTTTTTTTTTTGTTTTTGAATTGGCTTTCAAGTTTTAACTAAATTTTGGCCTGCAGTTTTTTTCCGTAATGAGTTTTTTTTTTTTTTACTCCCCTCCCTCCCTGAGGGGTAATTTTTTAATTTTTGTCCCCTCTGACCATTTTCCTATTTGAAACCCCCCATTTTTTTTTTTTAATAATATCGTTGGTCCCCCTAATTTTTGGTAATTATGAAGTCCCAATTTTTCGTCCAGATGCGGGACTTTCCCATGTCTATTTTTCTGCCTCTACCCCCTTTTTTTTTTTCGAAGAATGTAATTTTTTAATGATATACTGAGTGGGTCCTAGCCCCTCCTAAAAATTTTTGAATTAACATTTTGTCCCTTTTCGTTTTCCTAATGCCCTATTTCAGTTGATTCCCCCACTACGGTTTTTTTTTCCCTTCCCTTGTCTTTTTTTTATCCTTTTTCTGAATTTAAATTAAATCAACCATTTATTTATTTGCAAAGTGGGTTTTTTTTTTACTCCTCACTGCCCTAAATGAACATCTTTCATAAAAGCCTCTCTAATTTTCCTTTTTATCACTGTGGGCCTTACAGGTTTTGGAAGCATAGACCTTTGAAACCAAAAAGATTTGGTACCTATTGTTTTTAATTTTTTATTGTTTACTGAAAACCCACTCTTTTTCCTCTTTATACTATAGAATTCCCACAATATTCCTTTTTTCGAAACGTTTTTGGTGAAACTAAAAAAAAATACCCCTAATTCCCTGTTTTTTTTTTGCTACCCTGGGGGTTTTTTTTTTTTTTTACCCTCTTCCCAAGAGAGCAACAATGTTCCCCATCATTTTTTAGTAATCTCTGTTCTGTTTCCTTTCCCGCCCTAGTCCCTTTCTAATTTTTCATACAACAGTCCCCTACAACATCCCAAACATCCTACAACATCCCAACATCCCCTACAACATCCCAACATCCCTAACCACATCCCCAACATCCCTACAACATCGCCGCCGTAAGCCAGGGGGCCTCTTCCCCTTCGCCTCTGGGGAATGAGAGCCGTTTTGCTCTGTCCCCCCCCCATCCAACATGTTTTGTTTTTTTTTTTTTGATTGAAGAGTTAAGACGGGCGAGTTTACCCCCACCTATTGGCCTTTAGGTTGGTGGTCCCCCTTTGATGGGAGGGGGAGTATTTTTTTTTAGCTGGGATGTCCACTGATAAACCCCCCTCCCACAGGGTTTGGCCCCCCTGTCCCTATGTTGATTTTTATAAGCAGCAAATACAGGGCCCTACACAACTACACCAGGGGTAATACTCCCTTTTGAGCATGGGTTTTTTAGTTTAAAATCAAAAGTGCCAAATATTTTGGGTGGTGATTACATTTTTAAAACAATGATGTTTTTCAATTTTTTTGTGCACAATGCCAAGCCTACACCTTTAAATAATGCCCCCTATGCCAAGAGATATGCATACATACCCTACATTTATATACAACTACACACATGCACATGCATACACCATAATAATAGACCAATTGCGCCACACTATTATGCGCAATACATATGTGTTAAATACGCCACCCCACATATATACGAACACACACCACATGTGCACATATCTTGTAAACACATATTCCAATGAACCATACCTACACAATAAATATATCCATACAATATGCTTTACGCATACAATGTTATGAAAGCACATAACGGTTTTATGAAGTACACTTTTTAAGGTTCACTCACAATAATATAATGTTTTTATACCTGTTAACATGCACACATGGTAATAATTCACATATACATATATATACACCCTACAACCAATATACACATACGTAATACCACACATATATGTAACATATGCACACAACACACACACACCAACCACAACACACACACACACACCCACACACACCACACACAACACCCACACACAACACACACCCACACACAACACACACACACACACACACCACACCACAACACCACACACCACACGCACGCAACGCACGCACCAACACACACAACATACACATTCCACATCAACAACAATAACACTAATCACACACA
>NW_023660871.1:0-2500 GCF_015228065.2 Penaeus monodon
TTTTTTTCCCCTTCTCTTTCCCACCAACCCTTGCCCTCCAGTGGTTCTTACACCACACACTCTGCTACTTCCTTTAAACCTCAGTCCCCAATTCATGACGCTGCCTCTGGTGAGTTGCTCCACCAGAAACGGAGTAGGAGTGAGGGGTATATTGAGGAGACTCCTCCCAAAGTAAGGTCTTTGGAGCCATCAGTTATGGCTCCAGAGGCCTCAATGGTGACAGCTCCAGCTGCCACCACATCCACAGGGGCCTCCACTGCCAAGCAGAATGCCCTGAAGCAAAGGTTCATGTACACCCTTTGCCCAGGCAAAGGAATCCTGAGCCTGTTCAAAAGACTCCTGCCCAGAGTGGGTCTTTGGAGCCGTCAGGAAGGGCTCCAGGGGCAGCTCCAGCTGCCACATCCACAGGGGCCTCCGTTGCTAGACAGAATGCCCCAGAAACAAAGGCTCAGGTCCGTTCTTTGCCCGGGCAAAGAAATCCTGAGCTTGTACAAAGGAAGCATGTGGAAACTAGTTCCACAGGTAAACAACCCCTAAAAAGGTACTCCCAGGATCCTGGAAAGGGACAGCCTAAAGGTGTGGGGCAAACCCTGACCACAGGTGCTGCTAAACACCTTATGAAGAAGTAATCTGAAGAACACTAGATCCCTAATCCAATGGAACGGTCAGGGAATTCATGCAAATGGGAAGAACTGCAACATCTGATGGCCTCATGTAACCCAGTTTGTGTATGTCTACAAGAGATTATGACCAGGGAAAATCGTCCCATTTTCCTGAGAGGATTCCAAGTTCAAGCCCATTATGTGACCTTTGACAATGGACCTTATGGAGGAGCTGCAGTAATGGTACGTCAGGATATCCCTTCCAGGCCATCCACCTGCAGACAACACTGCAGGTGAAGGCTGTGAGAATAAGCTTGACACGACCTTACACTGTTGCATCCATCTACCTTCACATAATCTCAATATAAATGATTTGGAAAATCTACTTGAGCAGTTGCCACATCCATTTCTACTCTTGGGAGATTTCAATGGCCGGCATCACCTCTGGGGAAACACTTTGTGCAACCCTCGAGGAAGGGCCTTGGAGTCCTTATTCTTAAGAGTAGATGCAGTTTTACTGAACAGTGACACTCCACACATTTCCAAATTCAAACTGGGACATTCTCCAATAGACCTATCAATAGCTCACTTGATTCACAGTATGGAGGAAGTGACCACTTTCCAATACTTTTTGAGGAGGTGAATGGTATTCCAGTCAATGGAATACCATACCACATCAAACAGTTAAAAGTGAAGGCTACAAAAGCACTTAGTATTTTGTGGGCTCTTTCACATCTATCTTGGGGTGCAGACTGCACAATGCTTCTGCGGCTTACCAGCGCTTATTCATAGTAAGCTTGATTATGGATGTGAGGCTATTCATCTGCAACTCTCACTGTTCTCCAGATGTTGGACTCAGTTCATAATGAAGCTCTCAGAATCTGTACTAGGGCTTTCAGGTCTTTGCCTGTGGAATCCCTGTATTCTGAGAGTGGAGAACCACCTCTTTCATTACACCGGGACTACATAACTGATTGCTACACGAGACTACAAAGGATTCCGGGATCTCCTACTCTCAGATTGGTTTTCAACTCCCTTGAGGATAGCCGATCTTATGGTAGGAGAATGAGGAATCTTGTGGAAGAGCTTAATTTAAGTCTCACTAAGGTTCTGGCTGTTGGAATTCCCCAATTCCCCCCTTGGACTAATCAAGTCGATCTGGATTTTGTTGGAATTGGGAAAGGGGAGAGATCTGTAGCAGAAGTGAGAGAGAGATTTCTTCAGCAACTTTTCTAAGTACCAAGGATCAGATGCAATATATACAGATGGTTCGAAATCCGAAAATGGTGTGGCTTTGCAGCATGAGCAGAAGAAAGACTGCATCTGGCAGTGTTTCTCTAGCAGCCTCGATCTTCACTGCAGAGTTACTACCATCCTTGCAGCAGTTAAGATGACTAGAGATCTTACAAACCATTCTATTGTGATATATTGTGACTCTCGTAGTCCCTTTGTAAGAAATCAAGAGCTTAAAACTCATCACATCCAGTATAAGGGAGGTCAAGATTGGCTTGAAATGATGTCAACACATAAAAAGATAACTTTGTGTTGGGTGCCAGCACATGTTGGTATCAGTGGGAATGAGCGAGCTGATCAGAAGGCCAAGGCAGCTGCCACTCAGCCTTGTGATGCTCGTTTTCCTCTCCCATACACCGACCTGAACCCAGCATCAGGATTTTGTCTTCATGATAAATGGAAGGAACAATGGAGGCATACCTCCAGAAAAAAACTGCGAGAGATTAGAAATTACATTGGCAGTTGGGTGATCAGCATCCACCCCAAAACAGAAAGTGGAAGTTGCATTAACAAGATTGATAGTCGGCACCCCAAGACTGACTCATGGGCTTATTATGGCTAAAAGTTTGTGAGGGATGCCAAGTGCCATTAATGGTCACACATGT
>NW_023660871.1:10000-18501 GCF_015228065.2 Penaeus monodon
TATGCCATGATTTTAGGCGTTGGTTTTTCGCCACCGTTATATTGCTTGGCTCCAAAATTTATTGTGCGTCACTGGTAGAACAGTCTAGCACCTAGACCCTTTTAGATCGCGGGTTAACGTCTTACTCAGATAAACATTTGTATATATGTGTAATTATTACATTTCAATATTGTATATTCTGCCTCCTTTCCCTTCTCAGCAAGAACTCACACATTCACATTCACACACACACACACACACACACACACAACACACACACACACACCACACACACACACACACACACACACACACCACACAACCCCACACACACACAACCCCCAAGCCCTCGCAAGGTGCAAACTTTAGATCCCTGTCTGAGGTGAGCCAGCCTTTGGGGGGTCTGGCTCACCGAAGAGGGATGACCAATAGTTCTTGTTGATGGGAAAGGCATTCCCTTTTGGTCTCTCCCCAATGGTTTCACCTACTCACATGTTTGCCGTGCGTGACTCCCTTGTGCGCTGTGGAGACGAGTCATGAAGGTTTAGCGATGCTGTGCATGAGTATGCCTGCGGCTAGCAACAAGACTTTTTTTATCCTGACCCTGGCCCTGTCAGATCAACCGACTGGTCAAGGAGGCTAGGGTCAAGCAGACCTGAATTCTTCGACAATACCTACCAATGGTGAGACAATCCGGATGGCCAGAGACCAGGGGATGACCATTATCCCTAAAAATCAAGCTCCCCCAATTTCTTGCAGAAAACAAAGGAGCTTAAAGGTGAGAGGAGACTGTGTCTAACCTCTGAATCCCGAAGATAGGAGTTAAAATAGTGCTTATTGGCCTCTCAGTTTCTTATGATGTGAATCTAATCACATACACCCATAGGTCCTGGGGCTTCCCGAATGTCGAAAGGGAAGACCCCAACCAGGAAAGTCCCGGTGACCCTGAAAGGAGCCCTATTCACCACCCTTGATTTGGGTAACTGGAGCTCCTACCTCAAAAACTATGTGCCTGAGCCACTTCGGTTAGCTGCGAGCTAGTCAAATGTGGTGTGTGTAGCAAGGCACACAAGGAAGGCCCAAAGGGACACAACAGCCAAATGTCCCAACTGTGCTAAGAGGCATCATGCCTGGATCCTGGCTTGCTCTATCAGTGAGGCGGCCCTCGAGCGACAAAAGGTTGCTAAAAAACGACCAGACTTTGTTCCTGCTCCTACAGACACCACGTCTGGGGAGAGAACAAAAGGAAAAAGGCTCCTCTCCTCCTCTTTAATGAGGAAGATATAACTCCTCTTGACTGCTGTAGTCACTGCAGTAGCAACAATTTGGGGAAGTCGAGTGATGAGGCGGAGAAAACTGTGATGGTCGCCATGACAACATGACCCTAGGAGGGAGGGGAGGAGCTGGACAGAGCAAACTAGTCCCTATCCCACCTCAGGACAAGACCCCCTCCCTACTCCAACCCTGGCCAGGCCCTCACAAGCAGAGACAAACGAGGCTGAATCTGTGCAGTCAGAGCCAAAACAGGGTGACCTTACCCAGGTAAAGTCGGCAAAAAAAAACAAAAAAAAAAACACAGACAAAGTCTGAAAGAGAAATCCCAGTCAAAATAGCCAGAGCTATTAAAGGCCCTCCTCCTCCCAGTGAACCTATTGACAAACAGCCGTAAAATAACTGAAGATCCCTCAATCAGCGTGGATTTCACAGTGGAGTTGTCAAACTCCAACATGTCAGATACAACAATTGATGGCGAAGCTGACTCTGAATCTAAACACGTCTCAGATGTAACTAACACCAAGTAACATCATGAACCCTCAGGCTGTACAACGTGTATGCAAGCCAGGCTGTAGAAGCTTAGACATCTGCAAGGTCTGTGCTACCGCAGTACATAAGTGATCATAGGGAGGGGGGGCTTGGATGCTTGAATGCATACCACTCCATCCTGGCTCCCTGTAGGGGACCAGATGTGGCAGGATATCACATATACAGTGTGCTTCTAAATACCCATGAGCCAACGCATGTCAAGGGAGGGGTCTTATACCTCACCTTGGCCACTGCAGCTCTGGTGGAGAAAATCAGATGATGTGCCAATGAGACTGTTACAAGTAACCACTATGGCACTATTACCACCCTCTTGGATGCTGGCACATCCCCAGTGCCACAGCACAATCCTAGATGGAAAATAGACAAGGCCAACTGGCAAACTCTTCAGAATGTCTAGGTCCATTGTCTCTGATGCAGTGAGCGCTCACAGAGTGAAAATGTGGATATACATGAAGCCAGACTTATCAAACTTATAAATCAAGCAGCCTCACAGACCATACCTAAATCTTGGCTTTGGTCCAGGAGTTATAGAGGTACCTGGTACTTTAAAGATGAGATAAAGGAGGTCAACTACAGATAACTACTAATAACAATAATAGTAATAGTGGAAGTAGTAGTAGTAGTAGTAGTAATATGATAACAGCAATAATGATACTACTACTAAAAATGATAACAATAATGATAACAATAATAATGACCATAATAATTATAATAATAATAATGATGATAAGGATAATTATAATGACAATAATGATAATTGTAGCAGTAGTAACACTAATGATAGTATAATAATAATAATTTAGTTAATTATATTTGTTACAATGGTTATTCTTATGTTTAGTTTGACAAGGCTGTCTGCTGCTGCTGATGATGATGAGGGCTATAATAATAATAATAATAATAATAATAATAATAATAATAATAATAATAATAATAATAATAATAATAATGATAATGATAATAGTAACAATAATAATAATAATTTGTGGGACCTGGAAATTTTATGGGTCCTTTTACCTTTCGAATTCACTCTCCCTCATCCATTCTCTCTCCTTTGTAGATGGGTGGCATCTACAGACTTGAACTGGTCATTGTCTCTTTAGAGAGTGTATGATTGGGTGTTTAGTTCCCACTGTTATGGTTGGATACTGTAGGTGGAGTGGAGAATCAGCGATCTCGGTTTCGGATCCTGAAGCTTAAGTATATGGGGGCTTTATGAGGGAACAGGAAATGAGTGGTCCAATCAGAGAGCCATGAAGTGTCTGTGTCGTCGAGTCAGGAGTCAGCGGTGAGTCGCCTACTTGTGAGAGAGCGAGGGCGAGGCTGTGGACGTAGTGTGACTCAACCTAGGAAGCATATGGAGCTGAGTTGCGGTCTTGGTTGCTACAGGTACTAACCCTCCAGTGAGTGAGCTAAGCGAGTTAGGCGAGCGAGCGAAATTCCGTACGTGGCACTCTAGAATCACCAGTGTGGTAGATGGGTGGCATCTACCACTTGTCTAATCTATGATTATCTCTTTATGGAGTTATTGTGTGGGTGCCCACTCTTATGGTGATGTGGTGTTTTTAAAGGGGAACCTCTCGGTGAAGGACTGGGCAGTCCTGTGTTGTTGCTGCTTGCTGAGGTGCGGTTGGAGGATCGTAGGTAAATGATCTTGGTTCAGTTCAGTAAGATTTGTGAAGGCTAGTTTCGCCCAGGCCTTACATATATGTGGCTTGGCCTGTGTCAGTTATTTATAGCTATCTCAAGGGATTCATCATCACTGAATGCTTACCGACTGGATTGCCAACAGATGCTCCAGCCACCATGATGCAAGCAAGTGGCATAATTGTATCACATCCAGGATGTAAAGTCTACTTCCCAGAGGAGTGATGGCTCCAATGACCCTCTCATCTATCGCCTTCAGTCTAGGCAATGGGTACTTATTCCTTCTGCTTGACAAGTTCATGTCAGAAACCTCGATCCAGATCTGTGCCCACGGTATTGGTTCAATATAGCCAGTCCATGCCATGGCTGTATGTGGCAGGCAGGAGTTGTTTACAAAGAGCTCATGAACTATGTGGGGATACAAAACATTTCGGAAAACAAGCCCACCCATATGGGTGTACTCGTGAAATTTCTGTAACTTAGAATCTATCACCACACCGAAATTTTGTGGTGCCACATTTGGTAGCCCTGTTGCATTCATCCACTGGCATAAGTAGGGGTTGGTAGTAGTGCAGCCAGTTTTGATTACATTTTCCAGGTGCCATTTTTAACATGATAGCAAGTCCAAGATCTGCAATTATTATAGAGAGTGAGAGGATTCTTCTCTTAGATCTGATATACGATTAGGAAGAGACTATTAGTAACAAGAAAACCAATTTCTCCACCTTGGAAATGAAAAACAGAGCATAACAACTTACTGTCGCCTGCAACTCAGTAGTACCATCAAATTATTGAAAAGGATTTGGGAATATAATAGTGCTTGTTAGTATTCTGTACTATTTTAATGTTCAACTTTGATGGTAGGATCATGATTATGCCATACCAATATTCAGAATTTCCTTTATATTGGGATATCATCCTTTAAACCTGAAATTCAAATGATAGGACACACTTTAGGTGCAATAGTTTTTGGAAGTACTTCTTTTTTTATCTGCTGATATGCTTATATCTTCATTTTGGTATGACCAGGCAAACATCATGTTATAATTATTAGGAAATAGAAGTATGCAAACAATTCAATTTTTGGAAAATATACACAAATATATATATATATTAATATATATAATATATATATATATACATATATAATATATATATATATATATATATATATATATTATATATTATATATATATATATATATATATATATTAATTGACTTTTTAATATACCAAATTACTGACATTTTACATAACCTTAATTCAAAGCTCGATTTTATAGTATGATAAACTTTTGCTAGATCTGTTTGGTGAATATAAATGATGTCCTTTGCCATTCTCAAAGATGTTTTTATTTTTTTGTTTTTCTGTATTGTGCTACATGTTCTACAAGTATTGCACAGCACCTTGCAATCAAGAACAAAGCAAGTTGACATGGCCATCACCAACAATATGAGACCAGTGAACTCGTGTAAGTCATGTCCCATCAAAACCTACATCACTGGTTCTTCCATTGTTTTTTCTTTCATACACTTTTTCAATGCAGTTTGGCATGGCACCGTTGGTCTTTAAAAAAGAATCTAGCTGTTTGTACAGGTAACTGGCATGTCTCATAAATATTTGCATGGTCATTTCACATGTTCCAAGAGCTGCCAAGAAGTGTGACAAGCCTGCCTTCCCTTACACTTCCCTGAACGAGTGATACGCAGGTACAATATTTCCTTCTGTAAAATCACTCTCTTTGCACTTTCATGTTTCTCACAAGTACTCACAAGTATCACATTGTAAGTTCACAGAACGGTGAAAGTAATGTGATATGACTGTTGATACATCATGGTCTTTAGTGCACTTCAATTGACTATAATGCTTTCAATCTGGCCAGTGAAATTAATACTATACCACTGACATTATCCTCTGGACGACACTCTCTAAACTTCTTGGGCAATAAGCTGTGTCTAAACTGAGCAGCACTTACCTTGTCACTCATAGTAGTCTCATGAGTGAGTGGTGAGGAGTCGTGTGGCGGTCACGAAGACGGCCCAGCAACAGGTCCACCCGTTTCTTTCTGCTTTTTACCACTTTTCCTAACTGACTCTTTGCATTTCCTTTGGCATCCCTGATAACCTCCCACAGGAGGGCTAGATTATCAAGGATTCTCTGCCTTCTGTAATGTTTCCTACACATGTTAACAATGTGGTTAACCTTCTTTATCTCGTTATTATAATACCAGTTTATGTAACTCTTTTACAAAGGATGTCAGGGTATTATGATTGGTGGCATTTGACATGTCAGAGTCTGACAGCTCCATGTTGAAGCCTTTACTGTTTGAGGGATCTTTATCTTTATTTGTGTAAGGCTAGCTAGGGTTTAATGGGAATGGATTTTTCAATTTTCAGACTTTGCCTGTGTGATCTAGGCATCTGACATGCTTGTCTGACAACTCCATGTTGAAACCTTTGCTGATTGCGGGATCTTCATCTGGTTCAGAGTTTCTTGTCAGGCAAGCTTGCATCTAATGGGAGTTGGATTTTCAATTTTCAGACTTTGCCTGTGTGGACTCTTCCTCTACTGGCTTTGCCTGGGTAGGCTCAGCCAGTTTTGGCTCTGACAGCATGAGTTCAGCCTGCTTTGGCTCTGCCTGTAAGGATGTCCAAGGTAAGGAGTCCCACTGAAGTGGAGTAGGGGCCGGTTTGTATGTGGCTAGTTTTCTTCCCTTCAGGGCTGCGACAGTTTGGGTCAATGCCGTCATGGTAAACCTGACTGTCGTCACCTTATTCGCAATCCGGATTGATGACCGGATTTGCCTCTGCATATCCAATGCTTGACCAACTGATAGGCATTGCCGAAGCCTTCAGGACTGTAGAAAACTTTAAACTATGGGAAACACCTAAGGGGTCCAGACTCTCCCTTGGAATCTGTGTCCGGCCTAGGTCGTTTAGGCAATATGTTAGGCAATATGGTGGACAAACATGTTTTGTTTTGGGGTGGTTTCCTTGCCATGTCTATTTCAGCAGCAGGTCTGAGAGAGTTAGTTTGTGATCTATTCATCCCATTAGAAGCCTTAAAAGTCTTTAAAGTGACTGCCATGTTCGATTCCTGGCCCACCTTTTGTCAACTCATGTGGTTGTTCTTGAGTTCTAATTGCCATATGCTAAACGCTTCCTTCACCCCCTCACACCCCACCCACCACGAAATCCAACAAAGGGAAGCTAGATATTAGAGTTTACTGTTTAACAGTTACAGGGGTGATGAGACGGTACATGCAGCCACTGTCTCGTATTATCGGCAACGAAGCAGTTACTGCTCGACCTTAGCCTCCTAAATGAGACTGGTCGATTGACCTGACTGGGTCAGGATCAGGCCAGTTGACTTGCTGCATTAATGACCCAAATCGTCGTGTTGCTTGCACGGTATCGCTCAACCTCCAAGACGTCTGTCTCCACAGCGCACAAGGTTGCCACGTACGCAAGTATGCGAAGCTATAGGTTGCTTTTCTCGCTTTGCCACCCTCTTCACTCCCAAATCTTACTGCTCTCCCATTTTAAAACGTACATATGCCCCCTTCCACTTCCTTCCTCTTTCTTTATAATTAAACTCTCCCGCCTCCTTCGCTCCCTCTCCATCCCCCTTTTCCCTTACCCTCTTTCTTCTCCTCATTCCTTTCCTTTCCCCGTCTTACTTTCCTTCTACCCCCCCCCCTCCAAGATGATATTCTAACTACTTCAGTACAGTGTTCTTGCCTTGAAGAATAGTAACAATAATAATAATAACAAGAACAACAATCATCATAATAATTATCATCTCATTTTACGGCCATCACTTGGAAAATTATTTCAGGCATAAGATGCCCACCTTATATCAAAATAAAGAGACTTTAAATCCGCATGGAGTATGAAACGTATGGTTAATGTGCGAATGCGCAAGCGGGTGGACGAAATGCAAATTAAATTACATGATATTTATAATAACATTGATCATAGTAATAACAGTAGTGGTAATAAAAGTAATATTATTAATGATATTTCTATTATTATTATTATCATCTTTGACCATAATATTAATATTAATTCTATTAATAATAGAGTAGAGATTATGATAATAATAATGAAAATAATATTAGTAAGACTCATTACTATTTTTATATTAACAAGAACAAAAATTGTGATAATAATAATAATAATAATAATAATAATAATAATAATAATAATAATAATAATAATAATAATAATAATAATAATAAACAATAATGATATCGATAGAAATAAAAATAATGATAATGATAATTACAGTAATAATAATATTTCTGAGACTGTTAATGGTGATTATGATAATGAGAGTAATAATAATAATATTGATAATAATGATAGGGAGTGATGTTGATGATAGTGGTTCTCATAATTATTATTATTGTACATTGTTTTTATTGACGATGATAATGATGTTTCTGCTCTATATAATCACACACACACACACACACACCAAACACCACACACAAACACACACACACACACACACACACACACACACACACACACACACACACACACACACACACACACACACACACACACACACACACACACAGCCGAAGAATTAACCTTGGCTACGGAGTCCACTGAAATTAGATCTCTCACCTAAATTGGATCCTCGATCACTGACCGATGAATCCCATAAAATTTATAATTGAATATCGATGACCTTTAATTATCTTTTCATCATGCTCAATTCGCAGAGATTCATTAGCTACCAAAATTCCGTCACTTTCTATCTTGAATGTCAAGTAATATTGTGTAGTATCAATAAAGTATACTGATTGCCTTTCTCCCATGATGCAGCTTCACGTGAGGACTGAGTCTGCATGGTACTAAGGAAGTATGCCTTAATACATAGCATATATTTAAACACTGATAAGAATGAGTGTGAATATTAAACATCAGAAACTATGAAAACTGTAATGACAACAAATTGCAATTAACTCGTTTGATTAAATAATCCGATGAGCCCTTTTTAACGGGTAATATTTTTCTAATAAGTGGAAGGCCGTGGAAAAGG
>NW_023660872.1:0-10000 GCF_015228065.2 Penaeus monodon
ACCATCTCCTTGGGATGATGCAAGATAGTTGACATACCTCAATATTTTCCGATGTACTTCAAAAATCAGATCCAGTTGATAACCATGGGGTCTTCACTACTAGGTACTTACTATATGAAATACTTTCATATTTACCAGGTAAGATTTCCTTAGTGGACTGTGGAGGACTTTTCCCTTCTTAACTGATTTGGGAGCCAGGGAACCATTACAATTCCCATTCTTGCCCTTTGGAAGCTGGAAAGGTTCCAGAGTGACATGTGATGTTCCAGAGGGAATGGTTGGGGGATCGCATATATTGTCAGGGAGAGAGCTAGATCTTTGTAAATTTGTAGTACTTATACAAATTAGAATTTTTCATTTCCTCACCCCCCCCCCCACCCACCATGGTGTCCAACGAGGGGAAGCTATAGTTGGGGCTCAAAATCTCCCTACAGCCACAGGGGTAATGAGGAAATATACGCAGCCACTATCACAGTACTGATGGCAGTTGCAGGACCTATGCGCTACCGACTGAACAGTGGCTACTTGACCCTAGCCATATTTGACCAGCCGATTGACTTGACCAGGCCTTGATAAAGCCACCCATCTAACCCGAATAGAGGACCAAAGAGGTGTGCTGCTTGCTGCAGGGTGCAGCGTGCAGCATCGCTCAACCTCCAGGACTCCTGTCTCCTGGTAATACAGGATGCCACACATGGCAAACACACGTGGGAGAGTCTCCCTGGTCCAAGATAGAATGAACCAGGGGTGGGTGGACCATCCCCTCTCATAGGCCCTGGTGCACCAGGAAGCCATTTTGTCTCATCCCTCACTGGTAATCCCTCCAGTATGGGGGGCTTCCGGCTTCCGTTATGGGGGGGTCTAACGAGATGTGTCTTTATATGCGGCGGCTCCCTTCGAGGGCGTATGTTTACTTAAGTCGTGGAAATGAAAGCAGCATAAGGCACCTGCATCTGCTCAGGGAGGAGAGGTAGCTGCTGGGGACAGAGGTGTGAAACCTACCATTCAGCCTTACTCTGTATTGTTTACATCGCAACATTTGAAACAATGCAATTACGCTGTAGGGATATAGGTTCTGTTTGGCATCTTCAGATGGTTCCTGATGATGCAATGTTTGCTAGGGTTGTCATGTGCCAGGGTAGTGGGTGTGGTTGAGGTTCCGCACTGAGGTGCAATATTCAGTAGCGAGGAGGGTTACACCATCCTCAGAAACTGAAACATAAGTGTACCAGGTCAGTAAAAGGAAGAGGATGATAATATGTGGAAGTAAGACCCCGAGTACCCAGGGTTGAGAAACTAGGTGGGGGGAACTGGGCCCTGTGTGGCTTGGACTGTCCATCGTGTCTCTCTCCTCTTCGTCCTTACGAGACATGTCCTTATATGCAGCGGTTCCCTTCAGAGGAAGGAGTTTACTTCCACGGGCGTGGTGGATATGCCCTAGCTCCATACCCAACTCTCGCCCCTCCCCCCCTGGGTTAATGGGCGGCTTGGGGTAGGTGAGCCCTCCCCCTCTCCTCCCCAAAGGGAAAACTCACCATGGATATCTGGGGGGGGGCATTCTGTCCCTCCCACCCAGCAAGTGAGGCAGGCTGTGGGTCCCCATTGGGGAAGGGCAAATGTTGGGGCACAAGATGGGAGTGAGAGTTACTTATCCCACTTTGTGCCCTGGCAGGTGCCAACCTAGTATGAGGCCCGTGGGCCAAAGGGCCTAAGAGAACCCTACTGCAGGTGTTTGGGGCCCCACAGCCTTCTGCCCCCGTTTATATGGGGCAACATCAGTGGGGCAGAGATGGTTTCCCCCCAGAAAGAATGCCCATGGCTTAACCTCAGGTGAGCTATCCGGGTAGTGCTTGGAACATCTGGCAGGATGAGTGGTTATCTCTGCTACTGAGAGAACTGAAGACCTGACAGCAGCATGATCAGTATGGTGGGCACTCCTACTACGGGGTTTGGGCCGGGTGAGATTATCATCTCCAGGGAGTAGCCATGGCCATCTCCAGCCGACTTCCAACCCTCAGCAGTAGAGGTAACACCAGTTTATGAGCTTATTATAGCACTGAGGACTGAAACATGCTTTTTGGGTACACGTCTCTTATTGCTTTTTTACACTCCTACCGATGTATGCATACATGGGGAGAAAGAGGGATTCTCCCCATATCTGTGGCAGACAAATGTCCCAGTTGAGACATTTGCATTGTTCTGGGCGCTTCAGTGTGGTATCCAGTTGTGTCAAGCTAGCATGAGATGTCTGTCAGTTTTTCCCTGTACAGGGAGCACATCTACCTATGAGAACAACCTCCTTGTCCGGGACTTAAGCAGAGATTGAGTACCTCTGGTTCTGGGTATCAGTGCCCCAACCCACATAGCTGGATATGGCATAGTGATACAGGTAATGTGGCCAAGGATATCGACCATATTCTTGTCAGCATTTGCTGGAGGATCCTCCAGAACGACGGGGCTTAAGGAGTGCCGAGTTCTGTGGTTCTGCCCAATTGCTGGTTGTGGGCTACCCTACGGCTCCACTTCAAAATTTCGCCATCCCTCCAGTGACTAGGGTGTTTTAATTAGATAGATTGGGGGATTTATTAATTTAAACTTTCATCGATTACTTGAGTTTCAATATATCCATGTCAATGCACAACAACCATTAGATAGAGTGCAATAACGTAAACATATCGCTGCTTGTGTTATAGATGAAAATTTAATTAACAAAACATTTAATAAACGCCATTTTGAGTAATTGGGTGCGCATGCCTTCATATAAGTAGGCCTATGTGAGAAACAGACATATAGTTTTATACAATATATATATAAATACACATTTATATACGTGATGTATGTAAACATATATTTATATATATATTTTTTTTGTATGTATATATATATATATATATATATATATATATATATATATATATATATATATATAATGTATATATATATGTGTGTGTGTGTGTGTATTTTGAGATAGTTTTAACTGTGTTATTATCAGTGAAATTTCACCATAAAACCAACTTTTACGAAGAGTAATATCAGCAGCATTCAATTAGATTAAGGTTAGCTGATTAAAACACCACGGCAGGAGGGTTGTTTACAAGTCTGAAAAAAGAAATATGCAATCCTAGCTAATTTATTAATAATGAAATATAATATCTGCTCATGTTGATAACCCTGAATTTTCCCATACGATCAAAGGTTTTGATAGCGATTCTAAATAGACAGCGGCATTCGAATATTCGGTTTTGACAATACTTTTCCCCCCAAAAAATACACTATAGGATTAGGCTGTAAATTCGTAATTAAGCCAGCATTGGGGTTTACCACTGCAGTGTGTGGGATGCATCAGGCAAACCAACCACTCCCTGCAGAAGTCCTCAGGGAAGGGGGTTTGCCTGACAGTTAACAGTACAGTTTGTGAGTGCAGACTCCCAGCTGTCCCAAGTAGACCCTCCAGCAGTTAGTCATTGGAAGCCAAAGAAGCATGTTGCATGGCTCAGCTGAATGGCAATCAGGACTTGCACCATTCCTTGGGGGCACTGGTCTCGACACTGCTGAGAAGTGATAAGGAAGAGTGGATGGACAAATCCTCTCAGATTGTGATATATATTTTGAACAGTTGTACCAGGTAGACCCTCCAGCAGTTATTCTGGACACAAGACCTACCCATCAACGCGGACCTCCTACCCTAACTGAGATTAGGAAGGTGGTCTCTAAACGGAAGGGGGGAAAAGCTGCAGACATATGTGATAATCCCTGCTGAACTGCTAAAACCTGGGGGTAAACCTATGCCACGTGGCTTCCATACAATCTTGCCATCTGGCATTCTGGTTTCCATTCCCCTGCCCTGTTGAGGGCTTGGTCATCCCTGTCGGAAAGGGAAAGGTCGTTGGGATTGTAGCAACTACTGTGGCATCATACTGCTTGTATACCAGGCAAGGTTTTTTGCATCCTTCTGAAAAGGATCCGTGACCACCTGCTTAGGCACCAGAGACTGGGGCAGTCTGGATTCGCTCCTAGCAATCCAATATAGACTGTACCCTAGCGCTTCGAGTCATTGTGGAATAGCATCTTAAGGTCATGGGCTTCTAGCAGTCTACATCGAACTTATGAAGGCTTGGTGCACCGCGATTCTGAGACACGGATTATTGACTTAATAGCAAGCCTATATACAGGTGCTGAAAGTTTCCTTTTAAATTGTGGTGAAGGCCTGTCGAATTCTCCCTGTTAACTCTGAGGTGAGGCAAGGCTGCTCCCATGCACCATCATTGTTTAACTCTTGTATGGACTGGATAATGACAGAGCTTCGATCTAAAGTCAGTGTGGGCAACAATGGGCAATAGTCAGGGCACAGACCTCGACTTTGCTAACAAGTTGCTATCCTATCCGAGTCTCTGGAATCATAGGTGGTGGCTCTTGATGCACTTAGCAATTGAGGCGAAGTCCTTGGACCTAGAAGCCCCCCGGTCACAGACCATGATCCAGGATTTGGTGGGCCTGTTAGAGGACATTTGAGTCGATACATGCTTGCATTCAAATCGGACAGAGCTTTAATACCTTGGTAGTGTTTCCATGTCGGGGACTGTCAATCAAGAAATCATTGGACAAGTTGGTCTGGCATGGGGACTATAAACTCGAACATGAGCATTTGTAGTTTTATTATCTATGAAGAAGGACCGGCTGCATGTCTTAAAGGGCCCTTGAACTGTCGGGTTTTGCTGTATGGAAGAATCCCTGGACCTTCTGTGCCTTGAGTCTTTTCTTGATGCCTTTTTTAACAACCCCAAGGATCATAGGGTACATTTTTGGGAGGACCAGTGCCAACCAGCTACACCCTGAAATGGCACGGGACCTGCATAAACTGGGGCCACCACCTCGGGGTATATGAGTGGATGACCCTGCCCATAGGTTGGGTCTCGGGGAAAAATCCTGTGTGGGGGGGCCCCGGGGCGACCTGGGGGTCATGGCTTAGGCCTCGACCAACTTGATGCAAGGAGCTGGAGTGGCTAAGGCCTGCCTGAAAATCTGCCTAGGACCCCCCTGGCTTGGAACAAAGGTAGATCGGCTATGCGCCCCCTCGGCATTATTCGATGGATGATATATATATATATAATATATATTTAATATATATATAATATATATATAATTATATTAAATAAAAAATTACTATAATATATATATATATATTTAAAATATATAATATATATTATATATATATAAAATATTTTATATTTTAAAATATATTGTTATATGTATATTATTGTATATATGTATAATAGGTATATATGTAATATATAAATATATATATAATATATGTTTTTTAGAATATATTTTATTTTATATTCATATAATAATTTGCAAAAATAAAATATATATATATATATAATATTATATTATATATTTATATATATTGTGTGTGTGTGTGTGTGGGTGGTGTGTGGTGGTGTGTGGCGTGTGCGTGTGGTTGTGTGTGTGTGGTGTGGCGTGTGGTGTGTGTGGGGTGTGGTGTGTGGTTTTTGTAAAGTATGTATTAATATATATTATATATATATATTTTATATTATATTAATATATAATAAAATATATTTGTGTGTGTGTGTGTGTTTTTGTGGGTTTTGTATTATGTTTATAATATGTTTATTAAATATATTTATTATTATAAAATATAATAAAATATAATATATCATTATATATATATATTATATATATAAATATATAATATATATTTATATATATTATATTTTATATTATAATTTACATTATATAATATATAATATTATATTAATAAATTATATATATTGTTGTATTAGAATTATTTATGTGTGTGTGGTGTGTGTGTGTTTTTGTGTGTTGTCGTGTGTGTTGTGTGTTGTGTTTGTGTGTGCGTGTGTGTGTGTGTTGTGTGTGGGTGTGTGTTTTTGGGTTGTGTTTAGATTAATTATATATATAATTTTAATATATTATATTATATATATTGTTGTGGTTTGTGTGTGTTTGGTGTGTGTGTGGTATGTTGTGTTATATAATTATATATTATATATATATATATTTATATATAATATTAATTATTATATATATGTGTGTGTTGTGTGTATATTGTATATATGTATATTATTTTGTAAAAATGTAAATTATATCATATATTTATATTATATATATATTATTATATTATTTTATTTTTTAATTTTTTATTTGTATAATATTTATTATCTAATAATTATATTTTAATATATATATTATTATATTTGTTTATATTAAATAATCTTATTTATATATTACTAAAAATATTGTAATATACAAAATTATTATTGTAATATATATATATATATTATAATATATAATATATATAAAATTATATATAAAATTATGTAATGGTGTGGTGTGTGTGTGTGTGTGTGTGTGTGTGATGTAGTATTTTATATATATATATTATATATATATTTATATTAAATATATACATAATATAATAATATATATATATATATATATATAATAATATAATATAATATATATTATTATATTTATTTTAATATATATTATATTATTATATAATTAATATATATTCGGGGGTATATATATATATATATATACATTATTTATAATATATTATATATATTTATATATGTGTATTTGTGTGTATATATATTTTTTTATATATCTAATATATTTTATATTAAATAAGTTATAACTATATATATCTTATAATTAATTTAAAATTATATATTATATATTATATATTTATATATATATAATATATATATAATATATTTTGTTATTGTTTTTTATTGTTTTTAAAACCCTTATATTTTGTAAACATATTTATATATTATTTTTTTATTTTTTGGTTGGTGTGTGTGGGGTTTTGGGGTGTGTGTGTGTGTGTGTGTGTGTGTGTGTGTGTGGTGGTGTGTGTGTGTGTGTGTTGTGTGTGTGTGTGTGGGTTGGTGTTGTATTTTGTATATTATTTTTTTTTTCTTTTTTATTTATTATTATATCTTTTTTGTGTGTGTGTGTGTGGTGTGTGTGTGGGTGTGTGTGTGTTTGTTTTTATTTTTTTTTTTTTTATTATTCTTTTTTCTTTTATTTTTTTTCCCTATTTACTCTTTTTTTTATTCTTTTTGTTTTTTTCTTTATTTCTTTTATTTTTCTTCTCATCTTTTTTCCCCCCTTTTTTTTTTTTCTATTTTTTTTTTCTTTTTTCTCAATTTTCTCTATTTTTTTTGTTGTCTCTTGCCTTCTTTTTTTTCTTCTTCCCCTTTTGAAAATTTTTCTTTATTTTTTTTCCTTCTATCTTTCTTTTTTGTGTGTGTGTGGTGTGTGGTTGTGTGTGTGTGTGTGTGTGGTGTGTGGTTGGTGTGTGTGTGTTGTGTGTGTGTGGTGGTTTTGGTGTGTGTGTGTGGTGTGTGTGTGTGTTTGGGTGTGGTTGTCTTTTCCTTTTTTGTTTTTCCTTTTTTTTTTTTTTATCTTCCTTTCTTATCTCTCTCTCTTTTCTTTTGTGTGTGTGTGTGTGTGTGGTGTGTGTGTTGTGTGTGTGTTGTGTGTGTGGGTTTGTTATTTATTTTTTTTTATCTTCTATATTTTTTTTTTTTTTTTTTTTTTTCTTTTTGTTTTGTTTTGTTTTTTTTTTTTTATTTGTTTTTTTTTTTTTTTGTTTTGTTCCCCTCTCGTTTTCCCCCCCTTTTTTTTGTTTTCCCCCCCTTCTTTTTGTTTTTTTTTTTTATTTTTTTCTTTTTTTTTATTTTTGTTTGTGTGTGTGTGTGTGTGTGTGTGTGTGTGTGTGTGTTGTGTGGTGTTGTTGGGGGTTTTTTTTTTTTTTTTTTATTCTTTTTTATTTTTTTTTTTTACCCCCCCCCTTTTTCCCCCCCCCCCCCTCTATTTTTTCTTTTTTTTTTTTTTTTTTTTTTTTCCCCCCCTCCGGGTGTGTTTCCCCTTTCCCCCCCCCCCCCCTTTTTTTTTTTTTTTCTTTTTTTTATCTTTTTTCTTTTTTTTTTTTTTTTTTTTTTTTTCCTTTCTTTCATTTCCCCCCCCGGGGTTGGGGTTTTGCCCCTTTTTTTCCCCCCCTTTTTTTTTTTTTTTTTTTTTTTTTTTTTTTTTTATTCCCCCCGGGTTTTTTTTTTTTTTTTTATTTTTTTTTTTTTTTTTTTTTGCCTTCCCCCCGGGCTTACCTTTTTCTGGCCCGCTTTGGGTTGATTTCGTCTTTTTGGGGTGCTGTAGAAAGGGGCTGTAGAAACCCCTCGTGAATTGTGGGTTAAATTTCAAAAATGGCTCCATACCCTTCTAGTATATTTTTTCTTATTTTTTGCTTAAAAATTTTCCTTTTTTTTTTTTCGAAGTTTGTTTCGAAGGCCAAGGGAACCCTTATTACTTTTCATTTTTTAGATACAAGAAGTTTTTCCAAAAAAAAATAATAATTATAAGGCAGATTGTTTCTGAGTGCTATCTGGAAAAAAAAAGAATCAAAAATTTAGTTCTCAAAAAAGTATTAGCAAGAAATTTTTTTCATGCAAAGAGCGTGCCAACAAATTGAGGCAAAGAGGACCTGAAAACTTCATATTTTGAAAACCCTTTTACATGGGGTATCAAATTTGATATCAAATTTATGCTCTTCTGGGAGTAAAAAATTTCTTTCGATTTCCCCACCGTCCTTCAATGAATGTATGTCTACAAACAACAAAGTATCCCTGGAAAATAATTAAAAATTCTTTTGCTTGGGAGATAGTCTAAACACTCCGCTTAAAACACCCCCTAAAAGAATAAAATTCAACTGACAAAATTTTAAATGTTTCAATTAAATGAAGAACTATCTCTACTTTGTCTCCCATTGAAAAACCCGCGATGTGACACCCACACGACGCGCCCCGCACGCAAAATATGTATATATGTGTGTCTGTGTCTATATATTCTATATATAGACTATAAGGCATATATAAATGTGGTATTAAAATTATTGGGGTTTTTTTTCCTTGTAGCAAAGGAAGAGTGTTTTGCTATTTATATGTCTATATATATATAATATATATATATATATATTAAAATATTATTATATTATATATATATATTATATATGCATATATTCCAGGGTTCATTATATAAACCTATTTTAAAAAAAACCAACGGGGAAAAAATGGAAAAACCTGACAAACCCCCTTTGCCTGGAAACCCAAACGCCTATGGCAATCTTGGGTATTTGGCGCATCGCGTGACAATCGGGCAGGGGGGCGGGGTCACGGGCATTCCTTCTCCTCACCACACTTACGAAAAGGGGAGGAAAGAACCGAGCAACGGACTAAATTTGAAAAAAAATACTGCTGCCGGCGACCCCAGCCGATCGCTGTCATCACTCGTCCCCATAAACCTCTTCTTTTTCAAAATTCTTAGAAAAAAAAAATATTACCGATAAAGAATTAAATCACAGAAGGCAAGCAAACCCGGGAAAGAAACGTGAGAAAATGAAAAAATATTCAATTTTCGTGTTAGAGAAATAGCCAATTACTTTAAAAACGTTCTCCCCTTTCTAAGAACCCTAACAAAAAGTCCTAAAAATTCCAATGGTCTTACTATGGTAAAAGGAAGTGAATTTGATGAAAAACAATTATACAGGGTTAATATTGAACTAACTAATTAATAAATTAGAATATGAAATAATATAAAAAAAAAAGTTTTTCAGTCTTGTCAATAAAGAATCCCGGGGAAAAAATTAAATGATAAAAGAAATAATGATTTAAACTTAAAAAATAAATCTTGAAGTAAAGAACACTCTGATAAGAATGTACAATATATTATATTTTATATATATATATATAATAATTTTAATATAAAATATATTTATTAATTATATATAATAATTTAAAATTATAAAATAATAATATATATATTTTATAATTATGTTTATAATATCTATGAATGTTACTTAACTCATACAAAATGTGCTGTGTTGTGTATGTAATATGTATTATATATATATATATATATATATATTATATTATATATTAATTTTATATTT
>NW_023660872.1:17500-18500 GCF_015228065.2 Penaeus monodon
CATCGGTAGGAGTGTAAACAGCAATAAGAGACGTGTAGCCAAAAGCATGTTTCAGTCTCAGTGCTATAATAAGCTCATCAACTGGTGTTACCTCTACTGCTGAGGGTTGAAGTCGGCTGGAGATGGCCATGGCTACTCCCTGGAGATGATAATCATCACCCTGGCCCAACCAGTAGTAGGAGTGCCCACCATACTGATCATGCTGCTGTCAGGTCTTCAGTTCTCTCAGTAGCAGAGATAACCACTCATCCTGCCAGATGTTCCAAGCACCTACCCGGATAGCTCACCTGAGGTTAAGCCATGGGCATTCTTTCTGGGGGGAAACCATCTCTGCCCCCACTGATGTTGCCCCATATAAACGGGGGCAGAAGGCTGTGGGGCCCCAACACCTGCATGTAGGGTTCTCTTAGGCTTTGGCCCACGGGCCTCATACTAGGTTGGCACCTGCCAGGGCACAAGTGGGATAAGTAACTCTCACTCCCATCTTGTGCCTCAACATTTGCCCTCCCAATGGGACCCACAGCCTGCCTCACTTGCTGGGTGGGAGGGACAGAATCCCTCCCCCCAGCATATCCATGGTGAGTTTCCTTAGGGGAGGAGAGGTGGCAGGGCTCACCTACCCCAAGCCGCCCATTAACCCCAGGGGGGCTGAGGGGCGAGAGTTGGTATGGAGCTAGGGCATATCCACACGCCAGTGGAAGTAAACTCCTTCCTCTGAAGGGAACCGCTGCATATAAGGACATGTCTCGTAAGACGAAGAGGAGAGAGACACGATGGACAGTCCAAGCCACACAGGGCCCAGTTCCACCACCTAGTTCTCAACCCTGGGTACTCGGGGTCTTACTTCCACATATTATCATCCTCTTCCTTTTACTGACCTGGTACACTTATGTTTCAGTTTCTGAGGATGGTGTAACCCTCCTCGCTACTGAATATTGCACCTCAGTGCGGAACCTCAACCACACCCACCTGCAATGACAACCTAGCAAACATTGCATCA
>NW_023660873.1:0-7500 GCF_015228065.2 Penaeus monodon
TAAAAATAAAAAAACAAATAAAAAATAATAAATATGATAACTGTCATAAAAAACTTACAATTCCTTTTTTGAAATGATCAATCATGAAAATGATAAGGAATAATAACAGATACAATATTAACAATATATTTAAATCATGAAAGAATAACAAACATAATAAAAAATAATAATAATAAAATAAATATAGTAAATAAACAATAAATGATGATAAACATAAACTTATTCGCTTATCATTATCCTGTCCTTATTAGTGGGGATTAATGAGGGTAATTAGTGCCCCGGGCGGATCAAAATCATCTGCTGAATGGAGGATTAGACATATAACCGTAATGATAAATTAACAAGGAAATTAATTATTACCGGAAGCAATTGTGTATCATCAATCAAAAAAATTACGTAATTTCAGCTGCTGACTGAAATCAAACGATTCAGTTTAATAAACAACAGAATTATCAATTTCTATATTTATTCATTTTAACTGATTAGTCATCATGTAAAATAATAAACTCGAAGATCACAATATACAAACAAAATCAGTAATAAAAAATGACAATGAGTCAAAAGGAAAAATACATCAATATGGCAACCAGAATGACAGAATGAATACCAGAATGACAATATGGTAACCAGAGTAACAATATAACAACCAGAATGACAATGTAGCAATCTGAATGGCAACATGACAACCAGAATGGCAATATGGCAACCAAAATTAAAATATGACGATCAGAATTACAATGACATGAATGACAATGTGGCAACCAGAATGGCAATATGGCAACCATAATTATGCCAATAATTTGACAACAAAGATGACATGACAACCGGAATAACGAAATGGCACCCAGAATGATATGACAACATAATTAAATGGCAACTAGAATGACATGACAATATGGCAACCATGACAGAATGGCTACCAGAATGACAATATACGTCATTTTCTGAAGTTTTCATTGGCTAGGATTTGTCGCTGTTTGCTCAACAGTCTAATCCGCTAATTTGCCAGTAACGCCCAATTCTCCATGGTGTCCAGTTCTTAGTTTTTCACACATGAAGCTTTATTATCATTTCGGGTGCTATGCGTTGTACTTTCAGTACGTTAAGATACTAATCTTATTCATTAAGCCGTCAGGAGAGTTTTTGAAAGAACGTTTTTGATTCATACTAAATACTAAACAGCCTATGAACATAAGTTGGCAGTCGCCGACGAAGGTTTGTAAACTCTTACCCTCTGGGCCCTGTTCAGTCGCTCTCGATAGATTCATCTCGTCAAGAGGAACTGAGGCAGCAGGGCAGGCCCTTGTCTATCCCATCTGAAGGAGTGTGGGCGAGACCCTCTCCTTACGGCACAGTAACGGGTTTCCATATGTTGAGAATGAATATGCGGTTTATCAGATAGTGAGCATACACGTGATCCTTCAATGCGCCGTTTGCATATCAATTCTTGCTATGACGTTTCGGTTCCTTTGATGAGCGTGTCTGCCTCGCAAGGGGTGTCGAGCACTAGCGCCACGATTTCCCGTAATTTTCAATATCCTCAAAGACAATTGACTCGCCTGAGCTCTCTATCGCTGTTCTATTGGTGGTGTCTGTGGATTTTGAATTTGTTATTCCGATAATAAATCATATATTATATTACACATATAAATATCTATATGTATAAACACACACAGATTTATACACATACATACCCACAAACACACATAAACACACAAACACACACACACCACAATATATATATATATATATATATATATATATATATATATATTTTTATATTATATATTTTGTATATATACATATAGATATATATGTATTATATTTACATATGTATTATATTCGTCACCTCGATAAGTACAATAAGGAGCAGTCTCCCCGTGTGATTTCTTTGTTACAGTAGAAACCGTTGTATCCCAAGGAGTACGAGACTACCCGAGAGCTATGGGCGCGCCCACAAATTTAAATGCCCCCGTATATTTTTGCAGGGCTGCCGCAATGGCTGCATGAGGCGTTGGGTGATTGGGGAGGGGGAAACCCCTACCCGATTTAGTAGACACCGCACAGAAAATTTGGCACTTGCAGTGTAACTCCGCGTCAGTCGAAGGACCGCCGTCGCTTTCGAACTATCTGTACGTCCCCGTAACAATGGCCACAAGCCCGTTTCTAATGTAAAACAAACTCGCCCATACTGTTCTTTCCACAAGGTCTTACACATGATACGCAAAATGTCGAGCGAGCCGAAAACCCCATGCTTAAATGCGATAATTGCTCGAGGACGGGTCACCTCGCGAATAACTGCTGGTTTCCGAGGGTTCGCGGGTCGCCAACCCCAGCTGCCCGTGAAGCGATGCCTCGGGGTCCACAGGCGCGAGTCGTATCGCGAACAGAATTAATCAGACTCAGCATACAGCTCCTATTACTGGTCATATTGCTTCTGGCAGACCGCTAGTAGCCATTATTGTAAATAAAATAAAAACCACCTGCTTCATTGATAGGGGCAGTGAAGTTACAATTGTACGTAAGATTTCGTCTCAGTTACAAAGAATTTCCACAAGGCCATCCTTTCAACCTTTACGAGGCGCGTCGGGAGAGCCCTTCCGTGCAGCCAAAATTTGTACACTTCTCTTTACCTTATCTGAAAGAGTTAAATGTACTCACGCTGTACGTGTGGTTGATGATAGCATAAGATTTGGGGGAGATATTCTCCTCGGAGGGGATTTCATTCGGAGATTCAATTTTAAAATGGTCCTTAACCACTCTCCTGTTCCGTAGTTATGCATTGTTTAACGGTATTAAAATCGGGGTACAGTTTACCGATTGTTCTTTCCTTAGGATTACTCTCTTTGCCCTGTCGTCACTCGCCAAATAAGAGCAGCTCTCGAAGGGGCGTCCCGAGTAGCAGCGACGGCACGATGCTTAACAGCTACAGTTTCCCCGCCGCGTGCCGGCCGATTTATTCGTTGTATAGCGATGGTTACACGATACTGTGAGTGAAGTCATGGGGAATACGACACAGGTTCTTGTCCCCTATTCAGTCTTGAATGTAAAAAAAAAAATAATGAACTTAGTGTATGGGTGGTTAAACGACCGTGAGAAGCCAGTCATTTCGAGCCAGGTTTTCCTATTGCTAAACTAGAGTCCATTCCCCGGGGTATAGAATCTGAGGTTGAACCATCCAATGATCCACAGCCTAATTACGATTGTAAATGGCAGGCGAAAATTTTCCCAAAATGTACAATCTTTGAATGCAGAGGATGTAATTTTAAACATAATTTGGATTTTGAGGGAAGAATTACATGGTCAGTTTGTTGATTTTGAAGATGATTTTGATCAAGAGTTTGGTTTAAATGATTTTGGATATGCCGGGGATGATTTCCAGGTATTTTCAAATTGTTCATGTGAGGTGAATGCTGTAACAACCTCTACGGTCGAAATTCCTAAGGCCGATCTTGCACATCTTGGGTCAGTTAGGCAAGAAGCATTACTAAGATTAACTTAGCAACCATGCTTCCTTGTTTGATACGGAGTCCCCAGTGGGCACGATCCCCCATTTGCAACATAATATTCGTACGACAAGTCAAGAGCCCATACGCACAAAACAATGGAGATTACCCGAGCGTACCCGCACTCAAATCCGCTCCGAATGTGATAAGATGCTCGCAGATGGAATTATAGAGCACTCTGCCTCCCCTTGGTTATCCCCCGTGGTGCTCGTTACTAAGAAAGACGGAACGGCACGATTCTGTGTAGATTACCGAAAATTAAATAAGATTACTATTGCCGACGCCTATCCGATTCCTCGGCTTGATCAGGCAATAGATGAATTATCAGGCACTCAGTGGTTTTCCCTGTTAGACGCTAGATCCGCATTCAGTGATGGAGCGCGGCTCTTTCAGTTCCGTCGAATGCCATTCGGCCTCGCCACGGCTCCATCTACGTTTCAGCGTGCGATCGCCGCGGTGCTCAATCCTGTTTTAGGGCGTCACGCACTAGCATATTTGGACGACGTCGTTGTGTATTCACGCTCGTTTGAGGAGCACCTTGAGCACCTTCATGAGACATTAGGGCTGCTTTCTCGCACAGGTTTTCGTCTGAATGTTGCGAAATGCCGATTTGCAGTAGATACGTTTAAGTTTCTTGGACACTTGATCACACCACAAGGAGTCTTACCAGACCCGGAGAAGGTAGAGGCGATTGCCAAGATGAAACCCCCTCGTACACCCAGGCAGGTCAGACAATTTTTAGGAGCGACCGGTTTCTTCCGACGCCATATACCAAACTATGCAGAGGTTTTGCAAATCCCCTAACTAACTTGTTAAAGAAAAACATGAAATTCCATTGGGAAATAAACCAGCAGAAGGCTTTCGACCAGCTCAAGCACGCATTAACTATATGCCCTTGTTTAAGCAACCAGACTTTACTAAGCCCTTCGAATTGCATACAGATGCTTCTGGCGTGCAATCGGCGCGTGCCTGATACAGCGCGATGCGATGGTCACCCTCATGCTGTGGCATATTTTTCCCGCAAGCTAAGGGATGCCGAACGAAACTACGCCACTATTGATTTGGAGGCTCTTGCTGTGGTGGAGGCAGTTAGGCATTATAATCCATATCTTTACGGTCGCAGATTTATCATTTACACCGATCACCGCCCGCTGGTTTCAGTCTTTAAACAAGCAACGAAATCTGTTAGGATGACTCGGTGGGGGCATGAGTGTCAATGCACAATTATGAGCTTATCTACAAACCAGGGAAAGCCCATCATGTCCCAGATTTACTCAGAAGACATGTGAACCCTGTCGATCAGGAGAATAATCCCCTTTTAAATCCACAGAATATACCCGCTGAGCAGCGCAGGGACCCACTGTGGAATGAAATGATAACTTACTTATGTGAAGAGAGATTGCCGAGGAGACGTTTTCCCGTCCCCCTTGATGAGTTTGAGTTACGGGAAGAGGTGTTATTCCATCTCCGTACTCTCCCAGAAAGAGTGGTTGCCCAAATTGTTATCCAGAGGACCTTACGAGCAGAAGCACTGAAATATGCGCATTCCGAGCCCACAGCAGCAAAACCCTGGGATTTTTCGGACTTATTGTAGACTGCGAGAAAGATTTTATTTCCCCGGTATGCTCCCCGAGACACGACGGTACGTAAAATCTTGTGTACCTTGTCAGAGACGCAAAGGCCTCACTAGACGGGCATACTTAGAACATATGCCAGATGTTACAGGTCCATTCTACCGAGTATCAGCAGACCTTGTAGATTTGCATCATTCTGCACGAGAAAATCGGTATGTGCTGGTCCTGATTGACCATCTCACTAGGTTTATTCAGATGATAGCCTTGCCTAGTAAAGACGCCGAAACAGTAGCCGAGGCGATCTTAAAGGAGTATCTTACACTCTTTGGTCCACCAAAAGCCCTACTGGACAGACAGAGGTACCGAGTTTACAAATAGGTTATTAACAGATGTATGTAGGATCTTGAAAATTCGCACCATGTTTACTACAGCTTACCACCCACAGGCAAATGGCATAGTAGAAAGGGCCAACCGTGTGATAAAGGATGCCTTAGCCACTCTCAGCCTGGAGCATCCCGAGGATTGGGACGATTTGCTCCCATTTGCTCAACACATCGGTCCACAGAAGCGTTAATGACACGCCCCTATTTCTTCTGACAGGACGAGACCTATTTTCCCCCGTAGGCAACACGAACCAACAGGACGTGGACGAGACCGCAGCCGCTACGTACCGACAGCGCCTGCAGGCAGCCAGAGAAATAGCCGTTCAGATGTTCCGCGAAGCTCGTAGACGCTGGGCGCAGGACCACGATGGAAACCTACGTCGCCCGCACGAGTTCCATCCAGACGACCTCGTCCTTGTAAAGGAGAACCTGACACAACAGCGCGGCCGCCACGCCGCCCTAGCGGCCCAGTGAGAATAAGACGACGTATTGGTCCAGTAACATACCCCGTGAAAGCATCCTATGAACCGCCGTTACGATATGGTTATCCACGCAAACCGATTACGTCCATATGTCGCCCGAGCAGAAATTGAACCCTTGAATGAGCAAGAGGCAGATGAAGAAACCAGTCAATCCTGAGGCCCCGAACGATTCAGAAGACGAAGCATAGGCTGTTATTCCGGATGCTGGGATCGGTAACTAACAAGTAAAAAGGTGTTGATGGCTCAGGTGGTTGGTAGCAGCCAGATGGCTGTCTTGTTTTGTATGGGTCGTGGGACCAATGGGTTTTCTTAATGATATCTAATTCTGTAGCTGTATCTCCACAACATAAATCCTGTTACTCACTCACGTACTCTCTTTGCAGTAGAAATCCTGATGCCATCTCTTAACAGACGGATTATTCATGCAACAGTTGCAAGAGAAGCAGAAAACAAGACGAGCCTCCCTACGAAAACGAGTCTGTGGTTGAGGTGTCGTGGCCAGCTCCGTCATCAGACGCAGCTCCCCCCGATTTTTCTCATCGTCTATGAACTCGTCGTTGATCCACTACCAACTTCATGTCGTGACGAAATGTTCATGTATAATTCTGGAAATTTGTTAAAGGCCCGAGGTGATAGTTACTGCTACAAATTAGAGCATGGGGTCCGCATTAAAGAAAATTATACTTTGGGGGATTATTTTAATTTAGGGTATTGGGGTTTTGAAAGTTCTTTTTATCCATTAACTTTCTAGATGCGATCCCTTAGCCATTTTGATATTTTTCTTATATCTCGTTTATTTGGTTTTTATTTTTGCTTTGGTATTTCATATATATATATATATATATATATTATATATATATATATATATATATATATATATATATATATATATATATATATTAATGCATTTTTGTTGTATTTCCATTTTAATTCCCATATTTTATTAATTTTAGAATGGTTAGTTTTTAAGTCTAGGGATATTTTATTAGAGCACATATGCAACATTTTACTTCTTAAAATGTGGAGCACCCGTGAGAGAACCGTCGGCCAAGGAAATGGGCGGGGTCAAAGTTGATCTAGCCACCTTAAGTGGTGACGGTCGGGTCTTCTGCTCGAGGGGGTGATTGGGGCAAGGAGGCCGGAGAGACAGGGTTCAGCTGGTCGGCGTAAGTGGTTGTGTACGCGCGGTGGTAGACAGGTCGTAGTGGGCAGGCTAGCAGTTTAGAGCCATTATTAGGAAATCCCGGTGCCTCTTTATTTTATATTGTTCATCTATTTTACATTGTTCCTTATTTTATTTTGTGCTTTTCAAGTTTAAATTTCCCAATTTTTATTAATGCTGAAATAAACCCCCTCCCTGGTTCAACCATTTACCATTTTACTGTTTTTTGTTCTTTTTAAAATATACTCCTGATTTGAACCCTTATTAATGTTTCAATGAGTTCCTCACCAAAATGATTATTGTAAAGGTAAAGGAAAGGCAATGTAAACATGTGTGAAGTTAAAGGATCGGCGACTTGGAAATATTAAGATATAATTCAATCATATTCTGAGA
>NW_023660873.1:12500-30926 GCF_015228065.2 Penaeus monodon
CAAAAACCACACACCCCCTAACACACCCCACACACACACACACACCACACACACACACGCACACACACCCCCAACACACACACACACACATTATTTTAAAAATTTTATTATATATATATATATATATATATATATATAATTTCTTTTTCTTCTAGTTTTTGTGTTTGTTTTCTATGTGGGGTTTATTTTTTTTATATATAATATATATATAATATTAATTTTATATATAATATAAAATATGTAAAAATAATAAGATATATAATATATATATATATAAAATTATATAAAGTGTATATAAAACTCTTTTTTATATTATATATAACAAAAAAACACAATTATATAATATATAAAAATATATATATATAAAATATATATAAAATATATATTTTTTATATAAAAATATATATTATATGTATATGTTTTACCTATATTTATTTTGTATATAATATAGAGAAAAAACCCCAATTTCACAATAATAAGGGAGTTTTTTATGAAAAAAAATAGGTAAAAAAAACAGTGGGAAAAACCCGCAAAGGGAATCACGGAATAGGTAATGGGAAGAGAGGGGACAAAGGGTAATTGTTTTTGGGCGGGGGCTCGATCACTCAAATCATGAATACATTTTTCAAAAAAAAGCCCTAGAGGGGAATTTGGGGATTTGGGAAAGTCCCCATTGACATCAAAAAACGAAATTGACTTCTTTAATTTCAAATAGCGCGATTAGAAAAAAGGGGGGAAGTTATTAAAAAGGGAAATGGTGGCAGCGCCATAGAATGGTCAGGGGCCCAAAAATTAAACTGCACCTCAGGGGGGAAAAAGGGGAAAACTCATACGAAAACCACAGCCAGTTTTGGGCAAAACTTAAAGGGCCCAGAGCACGGGAATTTTAAAACCTTAACATAAAAAACAAAATTTTAAAAAATTCTAAGCGACAAAGATTAAACATTGCCCAAAAATAAACCCAAGCAGTTCAATGACATAAAAAGGGAAATTTCTGCATTTAAAAAGTGGGCGGAAAGGGATCGTCAAAAAAATTTCTCCAGCAAGTTCTCGGAAAAAACAAAAGAGCTTATAAAAAAAACGTGGGGTCAGGGAAAATATCGCCCAATCAGGGCCCAAGATAAAATTGGGCCAAAATAACAAAGACTATAAATAAAAAGAAAAGGGGGGGGGGGGGGTACGGAAATTAAAATACTAAAATTTAAAAAATTTGAAACAGTGATATCAGGTACTGGGCATGAAAACATTTTAAAAAGGAAAATGGGATGGGGAGAAATAAAAACGGGTTTTCTTTATATATAAAGAAACCAGATGGAGAAGTAAAAAACAATAAGAATAAAAATCATAAGAATAGTGGAGGATTTTTACAGGGATATACAACTCAAATAAAAAGCCAGGATAGAAAGCGAATCCCGGAAAACTGGGAGACTTTACCAAACTTTTCAAACCGAAGAAATAAAAAAAGCGCTTAAAGGCATGAAGGGGGGAAAACCCCGGGGGGAAGATGGAATTAGTATAGACCTTATAATAGATGCAGGAAAAAATTCCCACAGTGAAACTAGCCAATTTTTTTAAAAAATGTTTTATCAAGGGGAAAAAACCCCGGGAAAGCGGGAAAAAAATTGCAACAATTATTTTGATCCCAAAAAAAGGGGGACGGGAAAGGTTTTCTAAAAAAACTCCCGGACCAAAAAAGCCCCCTTTTCAGTTTACTTAAAAAATTCACAAAAATCTTTCAAAAAACTCGCATCTTGACCGTTTTGGTTTCTAACCACCCTAGAGAACAAGCAAGCTTTCGCAGGGGTTTCTCAACAACAGGACCACATCCACCGCTCCCCCAAAATTTAAAGGGAAAAAAAATAAAACGAAAAAAGGGGAAAAACACGGGTATGGCATTCCGATTACGAAAAGGCATTCGACTCTGAGGCCCACCAGCAGTATAGAAGCAAATCCGAAAAGGGGGAGTAGAGGAGGTTTTATTGTAAAAATACTGGAAGTATTTTAAAAAGGGAGGGGGACAGAAAACCAAATTCAAGCTCACTCCGAAACCGACAAAATACCAAATTAAAAAAAGGTTTTAGACAGGGCGATACCATTCACCAAAACTTTTTAAACAGCTTGTCAAAAAGAAAATATTAAAAAAGCTAGAGTGGAATGGAAGGGGTATAAAAGAAGGAGAAAAATATCAAAAAACAATTCAGATTTGAGATGATATTGTTCTCTTCAGGAATCTGAAAAGAAATGCAGCAATAATAAATGATCTAAATAGAGAAAGTCTAAAAATCGGATTTCGGAAAAACAAGAAAAAGATTAAATCATGTTAAACCCCAGTAGAGTTCATTTCGAAAAAATTTACAAGTACAAGGCAAAGGGTATAGGGGTTTAGTGGAAAAGGGTATATATCCCTGGGAAAAACTCGTACAAAAAAAAACACATCTAGCAAAGAGAAATTAAGCAAAGCATCAGCCTGGGGCGGAGCGCCTTTGGCAGCACAGTAGAATACTAAGAGGTTCTTTGCCATTATGTTTAAAAGAAAAGTTTTTAAACCCCATGTGTCCTACAGTTATCCCTTTAGGGGTCAGAAACATGGACTAAAACCCAAAATTTACTGGAGGGGGGAAACTAAAAAAATGCCCAGAAGGGAGGAAAAGGACTGATGCGGGGAAATTAAACCCAAAGGGAAATAGGATGAGGGCGACGGGGAAACCGGGGAACGGGACAAAAATAGAAGAATACTTGCGAGCACCCAAAAAGAAAAAGTGGAATGGGCAGGTCAAAATTACATGGGGACAGGAAAAAAAGATGGAAAAAGAATGTAACGGGACTGGGCAACAAAATAAAAGAGCCCAAGGGCCAACCAAGAAAAGATGGCGGGGACAAAATAACAAAATTTGGGGGCCCCGAAAATGGAAACAAAAAAAACAAGACAGCCCAAATTTGGGAAAAAAGTTTGGGGGAAAGGTCACGCCCTGCAGTGGACTGACCCGGGGCTGTTTGATGATGAGAGGGATATATATATAATATATTTTTTAAGTAGAGTTTTTTTTTTTTTAGTCGTTTTCTCAAGTAAAGGAATCTTTTTTTTTTGGCCTTTTCCGAGGGGATCTTGCATTGTTTTAGAAAGGGAAAGGTATAGGCTTTAAAACGTACAGTTTATTTTTTTGAAAAATCTAATAATTTATTGATAAGGATAAGGGCCCAAAAAGGTTTAAAAATTTATATTTATCTTTGGTAAAAAAAGTTTTTAAAGGAAAATATTTTTGCCCCCGCGGACTAAAACGGAACTTGGTGGAGGTGAGACCCCACGGTCTTTGGTATTTTGTTTTTTGGGCTATATTTAGCTGTAAGATTTTTTATTTGGGTTTCCCAAAACATGATTATTGTATAAATATGAAATAGTGTGTTTTTGGAAATTTGATATTTTTTAAAGGGTTGGGCGTGAAAAAAGGACTGGTTTTTGGTTGTACCAAATATTTCGGGACTCAAAGGATTTTTTTTTTTATTTTGGTGCACAATGTCGTTGTTTTTTTTCATATTTTCTACCGAAAAACTTTGAGCTCCCCATTTTTTGGGAATGTTTTTAATTGAAAGTCAAAGGGTTTGTTTCACACTCTTTTTGTATTAAAAACACATGTTGGCGTTGCCAGCGTGAATTTTACTTTTTACTAATACAATTTTAAGCTTTACTAGTGTTTATTTTTCCCAAAATTAAAAAATAAATTAGACTTTTGGGAAAGTTTAATAATTACCCTTTGATAAGAATGTTCAAGATTTGAACTTACCTTTAGTGTTTAATTTATATATATTATATATTTTAAAAACATCAAAAAGGGTAAGTTCAAATTTGAACATTCTTATCAAAGGAAATTATTATCTTTAAATAGTTTTAATGATTTCTTTTTTGGGTGGAAAATAAACACTAGTAGAGGCTTCATTGTATTAGTAAGAAGAAAAAAAAAAAAATTACACGCTGGAAAATGCCAAAGGGTTTTTTAAAAATAAAAAAAGGGAGTGTGAAACACCTTTTGGGACTTTAAATTTAACCGATAAAATAAGTGGGCAGCTCATTTTTTTCGGGGGAAAACTATGAAAAAAGAAAAACGACTTTTGCGCCCCAAAAAATAAAAGAAAAATTTCCCTTTTGAGTCTGAAATTTTTGGGTTTTCAACCAAACCCCAGTCCTTTTTAAACCCCAAACTTAATAGAAATCAATTCCAAATACACACATTTAATTTTATATATCTTTATAATAAATGTTGGAACCAATTTAAAAAACAATTTTTTACAGCAAAAATATAGCCCAAAAAAAAAAAATCCCAAAAGGGACCGTGCGTCTAACCTCCACCAAGTTCCGGGTTCGGGGTCCGGGTTTAAAAAATATTTACCTTTAACAATTTTTTCCAAATGTAATATTTTAATTTTTTCTAAGCTTGTTTTTCATTATCCTTATCAATAAAAAAATTTTTAAAAATTTTTCAAAAAAAAAAAATGTCATTTAAGGGCATATACCTGTTAATTACTAAAACAATGCAAGACCATGGGGAAAAGGCAAACCCCAAAAAGTTTCCTTTTATTTGAAAAAATCGACTAAAAAAAAACTTTTATTAACAATATATATAATATATATATCATTTTCCATCATCATCAGCCTGGGTCGCCCAATCCCGGGGGGGCGTAGCCCTTTTCCCCAAAAATTTTTTTCCAAAACTTTGTTGTTTTTGTGTTTTTTTTTCCCATTTCCCGGGCCCCCAAATTTCGTTTTTTTTCCGTCGGCCCATTTTTGCTTTGGGTTTGGGGCCCCCTTGGCTCTTTATTTTATGTATAGCCCAGTTGTTACTTTTCTTTGCCCAAATCGTTATCCTGTCTCCATGTATAGCCCTGCCCATTGCCATTTTTTCCCTTTTTGATCCCTCGCAAGAAATATTCTTTTTTGTCTTTTCCCCTTTATCCACTTTCCCCTCATCCTATCTTTGGGGCTAATTCCCAGCACAGTTTTTTTCCCACCCTTGGGATTTATTATTTTCTCTCCAAAAAATTTGGGTTGGTAGTCCAGTTTCTGACCCCATAGGTCATAATGGTGGGGGACACAGGGGTTTAAAGACTTTTTTTTTTTTAAACATAATGGCAAAGAAAACCTCTTAGTATCCCTACTGTTTTCTCCCAAAGGGGCGCTCCAGCCGATGATGCGCCCGTTAAATTTTCCCTTTCTTGGGAAGGTGTTTGTCTGTACGATTTGTCCTGGGTTTTTTTTTAATATACTTGCCCACAAACCTTTATACTTCGCCTTGTATTTGGTTTTTGGGTCGAACTGAATTTCTACTTTTGGAACAGGTTTATTTCCTTTTTCTTGTTCATCCGAAATCCGATTTTCAGACTTTTCTATTAGATCATTTATTAGTTGCGCATTTCTTTTGTCAAATTCACTAAAGAAAAACAATATCATCTGCAAATTGAGATGTTTAGATTTTTCTTTCTCCTATTTTTGAAACCCCCCTTTCCCACTTAGTTTTTTTAATATTTTTCAAGAAAAGTTTGAAAAAACATTTTTTGGGGTGAGAGGGTACCCCCTGTCAACCCCTTTTTTTTAATTTGGGTTTATTTTGTGGGTTTTTCGGAGTGGAGTTTGTGGTTGCTGCCCCAAATTTGTATATATTTTCCCAGTATTTTACAATATCCCTCCTCTACTCCCTTTTTTCGGATAGCTTCTAGTACTCCCTGGTGTCTCTCCCGATTTCGAAGGGCCCTTTTCGTAATCGATGAATCCCAAATACACAGTTTTTTCCTATTTTCGTTTATTTTTTTTTTAGGGGGGGTTGAGCGGGGGTGGGATGGGGTCTGTTGTTGAGAATCACGCGAAAGTTTGCTTGTTTTCTAGGCGGGGTTTGGGAATCCAGAGGGTTCCCGGGATGGGGGGGATTTTGTGATGTTTTTTTGTGAAAAATTTGTAAGTAGCTAAAAAGGAGGCTTATTGGTCGGTATTTTTTTTAGATCCTTTCTGCCCCCTTTTTTTTATGTATCAAAAAAATTTGTTGCATTTTTCCCGGCTTTTGGGGTTTTCCCCTTGATAAGGCATTTGTTAAAAAGATTTGGGTAGTTTCACTGTTGCAATTTTTCCTGCATTATTTTAAAGGGCTATACTAATTCCCTCTTCCCCCCGGTGTTTTTCCCCCCCTTCATGCCCTTTTTGCCTTTTTTATTTTTCGGTTGTGATGTTTGGTTTTCCTTTTAGTTACCGCATCGTTCTTCCCGGTGTTCATTTTAGTTGTTAGTCCCTGTAAAAAAATCCTTCAAAAATTCTTATGATTTCATTTTTTATTGATGTTACTTCTTTCCAAAACTGGTTTTTTTAATATAAAGAAACCCGTTGATTTTTTCCCCCATACCGAGCTCCTTTTAAAAGTTTTTTGGGTAGTTTCCCGATATCACGTTTTCATTTATTATTTTAGTATTTTAATTTCCTTAAAATCTTCACTTTTCTTTTTATTTTTTAGTCTTTGGGTTTTTCGGGGTAATTTTTATCTTGCCCTGATTTACGAATTTTTATGGCCCCACGTTTTTGAAAAACTTTTAGTTTCTAAACCCAAAAACTTTTCTGGAGATTTGCTTGGGCGATTTACCGGGCCCACTTTTAGGCAGATTCCTTTATTTTTCATTGAAAATGCTTGTTGATTTTGGTTCCCAAAGTTGGATCTTTGCGTGAGAAAATGAATATCTGTTTTTGATTTTTAAGGTTAAAAATTTTGTTTGCTCTGGTCTTTAAGTTAGCTAAATTGGGTTTTGGTTTTGTATGAGTTTACTTTTTCCCTCCTGAGGTGCAGTTTAATTTGGCCTCTGACCATTCTATGGCGCTGCCACCCTTTACTTTATTTAAAAAACTTCCACATTTTTTACTATATCGCGTCTATTTGAAATTATGAAGTCCCCAAATTTTGGGGGTTTTATGTAGGGGGCGACTTTCCAAATCCCCCAAATTCCCCTTAGCTTTTTTTTGAAAGGAAAAAGTATTCATTTATTTTTAGTGACGAGCCTTTGCAAAATCTTAGCATTTGTCACCCCTAAATTTCCCAGTACCTAAATTTCCCTGAACCCTATTGCGGTTTCTCCTACGTTTTTTTTTTCCTATTTTTTTCAAAAAAAATCTTTCCCCTTATTTTTGTGAAATGGGTTTTTTTCTCTAAATATATACATATTTTATATATATACATTACATATTAAAATATATATATATATTAAATTATATAATAAAAATTATATATATATATATATATATAATATTTTATATTTTATGGTTTGTGTATATAATAAAAAATAAAAGGGGTATATACACTTATTAAAATTTTATATTTTATAAATATTTTATTTTAAAATATATTATATATATCCTAAAATATATTTTATTTTAATATATAATATATATATATATATATCTTTTTATATATATAAAACACAAACATAGACAAAACCACACCACTAGAAGAAAAAAAAAAATATATATATATATAATATATATATAATATATATATATTATATATATGTGTGTGTGTGTGTGTGTGTGGGGGTGGTGTGGGGTGGGGTGTGGTTTTGTGTGTGTGGGTGTGGTGTTAGGGGTTTTGTGTTCGTGGTGCGTTTTGTCTTTGGCGAAAATATATATATATATATATATATATATATAAAATTTTTAATAATATTATTAAAATATATACACCAAAATATACACAATATATACATATAAATAAAATATAAAAATTTATATATATATATATTATATTTTATATATAAAATAAAAATATATAATTAAAATATATATATGTATGTGGGGTAAAAAATATATTAAATATATATTATATATATATTATTTTATATATATATTTTGTAAAATTTATAGAAATTTTTATATGTGTGGATGTATTATATTATGTATATATAAAAACCCTATAAAATATATATATTAAAAAATTATCATATATATTATATAAAATTTTATTTTCCCTTTTTTAAAATAAAAGATGATAGATAGAATTTGTGTGTGATGTATATATATATATATACTCTCTTAAACTCTACTTTAAAAATACATTAAAATAATATATTAAAATATATATTTTATATATATAATATATATAATATTAAAATAATTATATATATTTTGTATATAATTTTATATTATTATATAAAATAATTTTATAATATATATTAAAATATATATATATTGCATATACACAAAAAAAATATGATATAATATATTTTATAAATAAAATTAATATATATATATTAATATTTATATATACATATTAATATATATATATATATAATATATATATTTTAATATATTATATATATATATATAATATTATTTGTGTGTGTGTGTGTTGTGTGTGTGTGTGGTGTGTTGTGTGTGTTTGGTGTATTTATGGATATAATTTTATTATAAAATTTATATATATATTTTATAGATATATATAAAATATTTATATTTTATTTTACATATTTCACACATAATAACTCTTGGGGGTTTTGTCATATATATAAAATATATATTTTTATATATATAAATATATATATATAAAATATATTAAAAACTTTTATATGTATATATATAGTGAAGATATAAATATACATAATATATAATAATTATATAAAATTATATAATATTATATATTATATATATTTATATATATATATATATATATAAAATATATTTTATATGAAATTGGGGGTGTGTGTGTATGTATTTTGTTTTTAAAAAATTTTATATGTAAATTTCATATATATTAAATGTACAAATGTATAAAATGTTTTACCTTTCAATAAAATATATAAAAATTATATATATATATTTATATATATATATATAATATATATATATATTATTCTTCTTATTTTTAAAGGTAGGTTCAGTCTCAGCCCCCTGGTCACAAACATGATAATTTAAAAGTAGTTTTCAGGGTTTTGATGCTCTTTGGGGTGAGACGTGGAGGGTCCACAGTTCCTTTCCCCGGAAAGTGCCGGTGTTACCTTTTAGGTAATATTCTCTCTTTTTATCCGGGCTTGGGACCGGCACTGACTTTGGGGTGGCTTGGCCACCCAGTGGCTTTGGTAGGCAATCGAGGTAAAGTTTTGCCCAAGGGAACAAACGCCGGCCGGGGACTCGAACCCCCGAAAATCAGATTGCCGTCGTGACAGTGTTTAGTTCGAAAGCTAAAACCCTTCGGCCACCGCGGGGCCCGACGATCATGGGGTTTTCCCTGATTTTCTTGGCAATTTTGAGCGGTGGTTTTCCCTTTTCCTTCCGCCCGGGGGGGTTTTTTTTTTTCCCAAAAGCTCCCCACGTGCACGTGCCCTGAGCGTATTATTATATATTATATATATATATATATAAAATATTTTTATAAAAAATATTTTATATTTTTATTATATATTTTTATATATTTTTATATATATGTATATGTGTGGGTGTATGTGTATATATATAAAAAAAATATAAAATATTAATATAATTATTTTATATATATATATATATGTATATATTATATATATATATATATATATATATATATATTTTTTTTATATTTATATTTTTTTTACCAAAACATTTTATTATAATAATTATATTATATATATAATTATATGTATATAAAATATATAATATATATTTTTATTTTAAAATAAATATATAATAATAAAATATAAAATATAAATATAAAATACGTTGTGTGGTTTTTTGTATGTGGGGTGTTTTATATAATCTATATTGGGTATCTAAAATTTTCTATTTTATATATATATATAATATATTATATATATATATATTATTATAATATGTGGGTGTGTGTGTGTTGGGTGTTGTTGGGGGTGTGTGTGTGTGTGTGGGTGGGTGGGGTTTTTTATATATATATATATATATATATATATATTTTATATTATTTTATAAAATATATTATTTTAAATACACACACCTATATACGTTTTGGTGTGTGTTTGAGGGGGTGTATAACATATCTATATCTAATCTATCTATCTTTCTATCTATCTATCTACTATTATTTGAAAAATATATATAAAGAAATATTAAGAATATATATATATATGGAGTATATATAATAAAAGTATGATATATTTCAAATATAATATATATATAAAATATAAGATGGAAAAGAATAGAAGATAAGAGTAAAATATAAATATTTAATAAAATATGTATATGTTTATTTTATTTCATATATTTGGGGATAAATAAAAAATTAATTATATTTTCTTATATAAAAGTATATATATAAAATAAAAAAATAATATATATATATTATATTATATATATATAGTATATATATATATAAATATTTTTTTATATAAAAATTTTAAAATTTTTTTATATTTTATTTAATTTAATTTTTTTTAAATATATAAAATTTTTTTATATATTTTTATATAATTATATATTTTATAAATTTATTATATATATTATTATATATTATATATATATATAATATAAATATATATAATTATATATAAATAATTTAAATAGATATAGATATATTTATAATATATTATATAAAAAAAACAAAAAAAAAAAAAAACACACCAAATTTTAAAAAAACACACACACAAACACCACACAACACATAAAAAATAAAAAATTAAAAATATTATATTTTAAATATATATATTTTATATATATTTTATATATATGTTTTTTTTTTTTTTTTTACGGTAGTTTTTATGTTTGGCGGGCCCTGGTAAATTTTTTGGGCTGTGGTTGTTGTTGGGTTTTTTGGTTTGAATTTTAAAGGGGCACAGAAAAATTGGGTAAAGTTTTGGTTTGAAAAAGATAAGATTTGGGGACCCATTTTAAACGAAATATTTCCCTTTTGGAATGGAAAACTTCTTCTGAAAATAGTCCCCGGGTTTAACAAATGTTGTAAGCCCCGGGTTTATAAGGTTTGTAAGGTTGTTTAAACTTTTTAAATTGAGGAATATAGTGAGATAATAAAGGGGCCGGGGGGAAAACCCGGAAAAGTAGGTTTCCCGTAGGTACTGGTGAAGAAATATTTATGGAAAAATTAAAGCAAGTATCAAGAAATGTAGTGTATTATTTTTTCAATTTTACAAGTGAAATTTAAAGTTGGGGGGGTTGTGAATTCAAGTATGAAAAGGGAAAAGGGGTTTAAAGTGAGAGGGGTCGTTAAAAAAATAAGAAAAATATATTTCCCTGTAAAGACAAAAAATAGGTTTGAAATTAGCAGGGCAATTATTTAACCAAGCTTGTTTTGGTGGGAAAAGGGGTAAGGCGTAACCCAAGGGGAAAGTGGGGATTCCCTTGTACCCCCCTCTATTTTCGTGTAAATAGAGTTTTAAAAATTTAAAACCCAAAAAACGAATTTTTGGGAGCTATATCCAATAGGGTTTTTTTTTAAAAAATTTCTTATTTAGGGGCCGTACAAGTTTAAGAGTATGAGGCAGTTTTTTTTGTAATTTTGCAGTTTGGGTTTTTTTTAAGGGGGAACATTGGGAAAAAATGATTCTATGGGCAAAAATTGCCATTTGTGACAGGGCGTAGTGGTTTTAAGGGGCCCGATTCTTTTATAAACGAGAAAGATTAAATATACAGGTATATATAAATATATTGACATAATATTATATGGGTAAATAAACATAAAAAAAATTAAAATATATATATTAAAAAATTTTTTTTTAAATGTATATATACACACATACTATCTCTTCTCTCTCTCTCTCTCCCTTTTCCCCCTCTCTCTTCTATTAAAATATATAAAATATATATAAATATATTTATAAAATGGGATAAAATACACACTACATAATCATCTATTATAATATTTTAATCTATATCAAATATTATATAAAATATATATATATAAAATAAAATATTTTATACACAATACCCCCCCACACAAAACACCCACACACACCACACAAACACACACACACACACACAACACACACAATATATATAATATATATATATATATTTTATATATATATATAATATTTACATTTTTTAAAATATTTATAAACATATATGTATAAGCCCATACATATATATTTATATATATATATATATATATATATATATATATACACATATATTATACATATATTTATATATATTAATATATATATATACATATATATATATATATATATATATAATATATATATATATATATATATGTATATATATACATAAATATATATATATATATATATATATATATATATATATATATATATACACACAACATATATATATATGTTTGTGTGTGTGTGTGTATTTGTGTGTATTATATGTACACATATATGTATATATACCGTTAGGTGCGCGCGAGATCCCAGCGGACGACCTGCGGTGGAGGTGACACCAATTATAGTTGTTTTTTAATTACGTACATAGGCCTTCCCCTGTGGCTTACACACCTGAGCTGCCACCACCCACTTATTTGCGTGTGGGAACGCGTATATGTGCGTGTGTGTGAGATATGAATACAAGAGTATGTGCAGAAAGATAAAAACGTGTGTGTGCATGCGTGTGTGTGTGGAGTACGTGTATGACAGAGTTGGTAAGCGTGTTTAAACCGAGGGGGAGGACGCGCACGCGAGTACACCTCACACTCGCGAGTCTCGACTTTACTAGCGTAATTAGGAAGCTGTACCTAAATGCTTCGTCCAACAGTATTTGAATGAAATCCCTCTGCAGATCGTTCACGCGTATATGTGCGTGTGTTGTGTGAGATAGAATACAAGAGTATGTGCAGAAAGATAGAACGTGTGTGTGGAGTACGTGTATGACAGAGTTGGTAAGCGGTTTAAACCGGGGGGGAGGACGCGCACGCGAGTACACCTCACACTCGCGAGTCTCGACTTTACTAGCGTAATTAGGAAGCTGTACCTAATGCTTCGTCCAACAGTATTTGATTGAAATCACTCTGCAGATCGTTCACAACAACGTTTGTATGGAATTCCTTCGTTAACAACCCAACTAGCGTCCCTGTGCGCGGGGTCTTTAGTGATCAGGCGCCCACAATGCTCAATCGCTGGTTTCCTCTTTTTAGACTTCAAACGAACCTGCTACGATTTGTTGATAAACAAATTCTCCGGCAAGGGAACCTCGTTTTATCGAATCTTCTACTTTATTTTCGCACCTGGCTTTTAATTTTAGGCCCACTAACCATTTAAGGAGGTAGTAACTTTTCATTATAATTTATTATTTCCAAGTTGAAAATCGTTCATTCCTCTCATTTGTCATTGTATTATTGAGGGTCTTTATCATTGGGTTTCATTTCTCGTTATTTATCGATTCATTCTAGTCACTTTTTTTTTACCTTTACAGGCGTATATTCTTAGTGAAAGGTTATTATAATACCTATAAAATCTCAGAATATGATTGAATTATATCTTAATATTTCCAAGTCGCCGATCCTTTTAACTTCACACATGTTTACATTGCCTTTCCTTTACCTTTACAATAATCATTTTGGTGAGGAACTCATTGAAAATTAAAATAAGGGTTCAAATCAGGAGTATATTTTAAAAAGAACAAAAAAAACAGTTGGGGGGTTTATTTCAGCATTAATAAAAATTGGAATTACTTAAAAAGCACAAAATAAAATAAGGAACAATGTAAAATAGATGAACAATATAAAATAAAGAGGCACCGGGATTTCCTAATAATGGCTCTAAACTGCTACCCTGCCACTACGACCTGTCTACCCCGCGCGTACACAACCACTTACGCCGACCAGCTAAACCCCTGTCTCTCCGGCCTCCTTGCCCCAATCACCCCCTCGAGCAGAAGACCCGACCGTCACCACTTAAGGTGGCTAGATCAACTTTGACCCCGCCCATTTCCTTGGCCGACGGTTCTCTCACGGGTGCTCCACATTTTAAGAAGTAAAATGTTGCATATGTGCTCTAATAAAATATCCCTAGACTTAAAAACTAACCATTCTAAAATTAATAAAATATGGGAATTAAAATGGAAATACAACAAAAATGCATTAAAATATATATATATATATTAATATATATATATATATATATATATATATATATATATATATATATATAATATGAAATACCAAAGCAAAAATAAAAACCAATAAACGAGATATAAGAAAAATATCAAAATGGCTAAGGGATCACATCTAGAAAGTTAATGGATAAAAAGAACTTTCAAACCGAATACCCTAAATTTAAAAAATAATCCCCCAAAGTATAATTTTCTTTAATGCGGACCCCATGCTCTAATTTGTAGCAGTAACTATCACCTCGGGCCTTTAACAAATTTCCAGAATTATCCCATGAACATTCGTCACGACATGAAGTTGGTAGTGGATCAACGACGAGTTCATAGACGATGAGAAAAATCGGGGGGAGCAGCGTCTGATGACGGAGCTGGCCACGACACCTCAACCACAGACTCGTTTTCGTAGGAGGCTCGTCTTGCTTTCTGCTTCTCTTGCAACTGTTGCATGAATAATCCGTCTGTTAAGAGATGGCATCAGGATTTCTACTGCAAAGAGAGTACGTGAGTGAGTAACAGGATTTATGCTGTGGAGATACAGCTGCAGAATTAGATATCATTAAGAAAACCCATTGGTGCCACGACCCATACAAAACAAGACAGCCATCTGGCTGCTACCAACCACCTGAGCCATCAACACCTTTTTACTTGTTAGTTACCGATCCCAGCATCCGGAATAACAGCCTATACTTCGTCTTCTGAATCGTTCGGGGCCTCAGGATTGACTGGTTCTTCATCTGCCTCTTGCTCATTCAAGGGTTCAATTTCTGTTCGGGCGACATACGGACGTAATCGGTTTGCGTGGATAACCATAATCGTAACGGCGGTCATAGGATGCTGCACGGCGTATGTTACTGGACCAATACGTCGTCTTATTCTCACTGGACCGCTAGGGCGGCGTGGCGGCCGCGCTGTTGTGGGCAGGTTCTCCTTTACAAGGACGAGGTCGTCTGGATGGAACTCGTGCGGGCGACGTAGGTTTCCAATCGTGGTCCTGCGCCCAGCGTCTACGAGCTTCGCGGAACATCTGAACGGCTATTTCTCTGGCTGCCTGCAGGCGCTGTCGGTACGTAGCGGCTGCGGTCTCGTCCACGTCCTGTTGGTTCGTGTTGCCTACGGGGGAAAATAGGTCTCGTCCTGTCAGAAGAAATAGGGGCGTGTCATTACGCTTCTGTGGGGCCGATGTGTTGAGCAAATGGGAGCAAATCGTCCCAATCCTCGGGATGCTCAGGCTGAGAGTGGCTAAGGCATCCTTTATCACACGGTTGGCCCTTTCTACCATGCCATTTGCCTGTGGGTGGTAAGCTGTAGTAAAAAATGGTGCGAATTTTCAAGATCCTACATACATCTGTTAATAACCTATTTGTAAACTCGGTACCTCTGTCTGTCAGTAGGGCTTTTGGTGGACCAAAGAGTGTAAGATACTCCTTTAAGATCGCCTCGGCTACTGTTTCGGCGTCTTTACTAGGCAAGGCTATCATCTGAATAAACCTAGTGAGATGGTCAATCAGGACCAGCACATACCGATTTCCTCGTGCAGAATGATGCAAATCTACAAGGTCTGCTGATACTCGGTCGAATGGACCTGTAACATCTGGCATATGTTCTAAGTATGCCCGTCTAGTGAGGCCTTTGCGTCTCTGACAAGGTACACCAAGATTTAACGTACCGTCGTGTCTCGGCGAGCATACCGGGGAAATAAATTCTTTCTCGCAGTCTACAATAAGTCCGAAAAATCCCAGGGTGTGCTGCTGTGGGGTCGGAATGCGCATATTTCAGTGCTGCTCGTAAGGTCGTCGGGATAACAATTTGGGCAACCACTCTTTCTGGGAGAGTACGGAGATGGAATAACACCTCTTCCCGTAACTCAAACTCATCAAGGGGGACGGGAAAACGTCCTCTCGGCAATCTCTCTTCACATAAGTAAGTTATCATTTCATTCCACAGTGGGTCCTGCACTGCTCAGCGGCTATATTCTGTGGATTTAAAAGGGATTATTCTCCTGATCGACAGGGTTCACATGTCTACTGAGTAAATCTGGGACATGATGGGCTTTCCCTGGTTTGTAGATAAGCTCATAATTGTGCATTGACAACTCATGCCCCCACCGAGTCATCCTAACAGATTTCGTTGCTTGTTTAAAGACTGAAACCAGCGGGCGGTGATCGGTGTAAATGATAAATCTGCGACCGTAAAGATATGGATTATAATGCCTAACTGCCTCCACCACAGCAAGAGCCTCCAAATCAATAGTGGCGTAGTTTTTGTTCGGCATCCCTTAGCTTGCGGGAAAAATATGCCACAGCATGAGGGTGACCATCGGCATCGCGCTGCATCAGGCACGCGCCGATTGCAACGCCAGAAGCATCTGTATGCAATTCGAAGGGCTTAGTAAAGTCTGGTTTGCTTAAACAAGGGGATATAGTTAATGCGTGCTTGAGCTGGTCGAAAGCCTTCTGATGGTTGATTTCCCAATGGAATTTCATGTTTTTCTTTACCAAGTTAGTTAGGGGATTTGCAACCTCTGCATAGTTTGGTATATGGCGTCGGAAGAAACCGGTCGCTCCTAAAAATTGTCTGACCTGCCTGGGTGTACGAGGGGGTTTCATCTTGGCAATCGCCTCTACCTTCTCCGGGTCTGGTAAGACTCCTTGTGGTGTGATCAAGTGGGCCAAGAAACTTAAACGTATCTACTGCAAATCGGCATTTCGCAACATTCAGACGAAAACCTGTGCGAGGGAAAGCAGCCCTAATGTCTCATGAAGGTGCTCAAGGTGCTCCTCAAACGAGCGTGAATACACAACGACGTCGTCCAAATATGCTAGTGCGTGACGCCCTAAAACAGGATTGAGCACCGCGGCGATCGCACGCTGAAACGTAGATGGAGCCGTGGCGAGGCCGAATGGCATTCGACGGAACTAAAAAAACGAAGCGCGCGGCTCTCATACTTCTGGAATGCAGATCTAGCGTCTAACAGGAAAAAACCCCTGAGTGCCTGATAATTCATCTATTGCCTGATCAAGCCGAGGAATCGGATAGGCGTCGGCAATAGTAATCTTATTTAATTTTCGGTAATCTACACAGAATCGTGCCGTTCCGTCTTTCTTAGTAACGAGCACCACGGGGGATAACCAAGGGGAGGCAGAGTGCTCTATAATTCCATCTGCGAGCATCTTATCACATTCGGAGCGGATTTGAGTGCGGGTACGCTCGGGTAATCTCCATTGTTTCGTGCGTATGGGCTCTTGACTTGTCGTACGAATATTATGTTGCAAATGGGGGATCGTGCCCATGGGGACTCCGATCAAACAAGGAAGCATGGTTGCTAAGTAATCTTAGTAATGCTTCTCGCCTAACTGACCCAAGATGTGCAAGATCGGCCTTAGGAATTTCGACCGTTCGCCTGTAGAGGTCGTTACAGCATTCACCTCACATGAACAATTTGAAAATACCTGGAAATCATCCTCGGCATATCCAAAATCATTTAAACCAAACTCTTGATCAAAATCATCTTCAAAATCAACAAACTGACCATGTAATTCTTCATCAAGATCCAAATTATGTTTAAAATTTACATCCTCTGCATTCAAAGATTGTACATTATGGGAACTTTTCGCCTGCCATTTACATTCGTAATTAGGCTGTGGATCATTGGATGGTTCAACCTCAGATTCTATTACTCGGGTAATGGACTCTAGTTTAGCAATAGGAAAACCTGGCTCGAAAATGACTGGCTTCTCACGGTCGTTAACCACCCATACACTAAGTTCATTATCTTTTACATTCAAGACTGAATAGGGGACAAGAACCTGTGTCGTTTTCCCTATGACTTCACTCACAGTATCGTGTAACCCATCAGCTATACAATGAATAAATCGGCCGGCACGCGGCGGGCAAACTGTAGCTGTTAAGCATCGTGCCGTCGCTGCTACTCGGGACGCGCTTCGAGAGCTGCTCTTATTTGGCGAGTGACGACAGGGCAAAGAGAGTAATCCTAAGGATGAACAATCGGTAAACTGTACCGCGATTTTAATACCGTTAAACAATGCATAACTACGGACAGGAGAGTGGTTAAGGACCATTTTAAAATTGAATCTCCGAATGAAATCCACTCCGAGGAGAATATCTCCCGGAAATCTTATGCTATCATCAACCACACGTACAGCGTGAGTACATTTAACTCTTTCAGATAAGGTAAAGAGAAGTGTACAAATTTCGGCTGCACGGAAGGACTCTCCCGACGCGCCTCGTAAGGTGAAAGGATGGCCTTGTGAAATCTTTGTAACTGAGAGACGAAACTCTTACGTACAATTGTAACTCACTGCGCTATCATGAAGCAGGTGTTTATTATTTCAATGGCTACTAGCGGTGGAAACTTTGTACTGCAC
>NW_023660873.1:41026-63018 GCF_015228065.2 Penaeus monodon
GTATATATGTATATATATATATATATATATATATATATATATATATATATATATATTACACAGCATTTATATGTGTTTGTGTGTGTGTGTGTATTTATATGTACACATATATGTATATATACCGTTAGGTGCGCGCGAGATCCCAGCGGACGACCTGCGGTAAGGCGACACCAATTATAGTTGTTTTTTAATTACGTACATAGGCCTTCCCCTGTGGCTTACACACCTGAGCTGCCACCACCCACTTATTTGCGTGTGGGAACGCGTATATGTGCGTGTGTGTGTGAGATATGAATACAAGAGTATGTGCAGAAAGATAGAACGTGTGTGTGCATGCGTGTGTGTGTGGAGTACGTGTATGACAGAGTTGGTAAGCGTGTTTAAACCGAGGGGGAGGACGCGCACGCGAGTACACCTCACACTCGCGAGTCTCGACTTTACTAGCGTAATTAGGAAGCTGTACCTAAATGCTTCGTCCCAACAGTATTTGAATGAAATCCCTCTGCAGATCGTTCACGCGTATATGTGCGTGTGTGTGTGAGATATGAATACAAGAGTATGTGCAGAAAGATAGAACGTGTGTGTGGAGTACGTGTATGACAGAGTTGGTAAGCGTGTTTAAACCGAGGGGGAGGACGCGCACGCGAGTACACCTCACACTCGCGAGTCTCGACTTTACTAGCGTAATTAGGAGCTGTACTAAATGCTTCGTCCAACAGTATTTGATTGAAATCACTCTGCAGATCGTTCACAACAACGTTTGTATGGAATTCCTTCGTTAACAACCCAACTAGCGTCCCTGTGCGCGGGGTCTTTAGTGATCAGGCGCCCACAATGCTCAAATCGCTGGTTTCCTCTTTTTAGACTTCAAACGAACCTGCTACGATTTGTTGATAAACAAATTCTCCGGCAAGGGAACCTCGTTTTAACGAATCTTCTACTTTATTTTCGCACCTGGCTTTTAATTTTAGGCCCACTAACCATTTAAGGAGGTAGTAACTTTTCATTAAAATTTATTATTTCCAAGTTGAAAATCGTTCATTCCTCTCATTGTCATTGTTATTATTGAGGGTCTTTATCATTAGGTTTCATTTCTCGTTATTTATCGATTCATTCTAGTCACTTTTGTTTACCTTTACAGGCGTATATTCTTAGTGAAAGGTTTATTATAATTACCTATAAAATCTCAGAATATAATTGAATTATATCTTAATATTTCCAAGTCGCCGATCCTTTTAACTTCACACATGTTTACATTGCCTTTCCTTTACCTTTACAATAATCATTTTGGTGAGGAACTCATTGAAACATTAATAAGGGTTCAAATCAGGAGTATATTTTAAAAAGAACAAAAAACAGTAAAATGGTAAATGGTTGAACCATGGGGGGGGTTATTTCAGCATTAATAAAAATTGGAATTACTTGAAAAGCACAAAATAAAATAAGGAACAATGTAAAATAGATGAACAATATAAAATAAAGAGGCACCGGGATTTCCTAATAATGGCTCTAAACTGCTAGCCTGCCCACTACGACCTGTCTACCACCGCGCGTACACAGCCACTTACGCCGACCAGCTGAACCCTGTCTCTCCGGCCTCCTTGCCCCAATCACCCCCTCGAGCAGAAGACCCGACCGTCACCACTTAAGGTGGCTAGATCAACTTTGACCCCGCCCATTTCCTTGGCCGACGGTTCTCTCACGGGTGCTCCACATTTTAAGAAGTAAAATGTTGCATATGTGCTCTAATAAAATATCCCTAGACTTAAAAACTAACCATTCTAAAATTAATAAAATATGGGAATTAAAATGGAAATACAACAAAAATGCATTAATAATATTTTTATATATATATATATATATATATATATATATATATATATATATATATATATATATATATGAAATACCAAAGCAAAAATAAAAACGAAATAAACGAGATATAAGAAAAATATCAAAATGGCTAAGGGATCGCATCTAGAAAGTTAATGGATAAAAAGAACTTTCAAACCGAATACCCTAAATTAAAAATAATCCCCCAAAGTATAATTTTCTTTAATGCGGACCCCATGCTCTAATTTGTAGCAGTAACTATCACCTCGGGCCTTTAACAAATTTCCTGAATTATACATGAACATTTCGTCACGACATGAGTTGGTAGTGGATCAACGACGAGTTCATAGACGATGAGAAAAATCGGGGGGAGCTGCGTCTGATGACGGAGCTGGCCACGACAACTCCTCCACCACAGACTCGTTTTCGTAGGGAGGCTCGTCTTGCTTTCTGCTTCTCTTGCAACTGTTGCATGAATAATCCGTCTGTTAAGAGATGGCATCAGGATTTCTACTGCAAAGAGAGTACGTGAGTGAGTAACAGGATTTATGTTGTGGAGATACAGCTGCAGAATTAGATATCATTAAGAAAACCCATTGGCCCACGACCCATACAAAACAAGACAGCCATCTGGCTGCTACCAACCACCTGAGCCATACAACACCTTTTTACTTGTTAGTTACCGATCCCAGCATCCGGAATAACAGCCTATGCTTCGTCCTTCTGAATCGTTCGGGGCCTCAGGATTGACTGGTTCTTCATCTGCCTCTTGCTCATTCAAGGGTTCAATTTCTGCTCGGGCGACATATGGACGTAATCGGTTTGCGTGGATAACCATATCGTAACGGCGGTTCATAGGATGCTGCACGGCGTATGTTACTGGACCAATACGTCGTCTTATTCTCACTGGACCGCTAGGGCGGCGTGGCGGCCGCGCTGTTGTGTCAGGTTCTCCTTTACAAGGACGAGGTCGTCTGGATGGAACTCGTGCGGGCGACGTAGGTTTCCATCGTGGTCCTGCGCCCAGCGTCTACGAGCTTCGCGGAACGTCTGAACGGCTGTTTCTCTGGCTGCCTGCAGGCGCTGTCGGTACGTAGCGGCTGCGGTCTCGTCCACGTCCTGTTGGTTCGTGTTGCCTACGGGGAAATATAGGTCTCGTCCTGTCAGAAGAAATAGGGGCGTGTCTTTAACGCTTCTGTGGACCGATGTGTTGAGCAATATGGGAGCAAATCGTCCCAATCCTCGGGATGCTCCAGGCTGAGAGTGGCTAAGGCATCCTTTATCACACGGTTGGCCCTTTCTACCATGCCATTTGCCTGTGGGTGGTAAGCTGTAGTAAACATGGTGCGAATTTTCAAGATCCTACATACATCTGTTAATAACCTATTTGTAAACTCGGTACCTCTGTCTGTCAGTAGGGCTTTTGGTGGACCAAAGAGTGTAAGATACTCCTTTAAGATCGCCTCGGCTACTGTTTCGGCGTCTTTACTAGGCAAGGCTATCATCTGAATAAACCTAGTGAGATGGTCAATCAGGACCAGCACATACCGATTTCCTCGTGCAGAATGATGCAAATCTACAAGGTCTGCTGATACTCGGTCGAATGGACCTGTAACATCTGGCATATGTTCTAAGTATGCCCGTCTAGTGAGGCCTTTGCGTCTCTGACAAGGTACACAAGATTTAACGTACCGTCGTGTCTCGGCGAGCATACCGGGGAAATAAAATCTTTCTCGCAGTCTACAATAAGTCCGAAAAATCCCAGGTTGTGCTGCTGTGGGGTCGGAATGCGCATATTTCAGTGCTTCTGCTCGTAAGGTCCTCTGGATAACAATTTGGGCAACCACTCTTTCTGGGAGAGTACGGAGATGGAATAACACCTCTTCCCGTAACTCAAACTCATCAAGGGGGACGGGAAAACGTCTCCTCGGCAATCTCTCTTCACATAAGAAGTTATCATTTCATTCCACAGTGGGTCCCTGCGCTGCTCAGCGGCTATATTCTGTGGATTTAAAAGGGGATTATTCTCCTGATCGACAGGGTTCACATGTCTACTGAGTAAATCTGGGACATGATGGGCTTTCCCTGGTTTGTAGATAAGCTCATAATTGTGCATTGACAACTCATGCCCCCACCGAGTCATCCTAACAGATTTCGTTGCTTGTTTAAAGACTGAAACCAGGGGCGGTGATCGGTGTAAATGATAAATCTGCGACCGTAAAGATATGGATTATAATGCCTAACTGCCTCCACCACAGCAAGAGCCTCCAAATCAATAGTGGCGTAGTTTCGTTCGGCATCCCTTAGCTTGCGGGAAAAAATATGCCACAGCATGAGGGTGACCATCGGCATCGCGCTGCATCAGGCACGCGCCGATTGCAACGCCAGAAGCATCTGTATGCAATTCGAAGGGCTTAGTAAAGTCTGGTTTGCTTAAACAAGGGGATATAGTTAATGCGTGCTTGAGCTGGTCGAAAGCCTTCTGATGGTTGATTTCCCAATGGAATTTCATGTTTTTCTTTAACAAGTTAGTTAGGGGATTTGCAACCTCTGCATAGTTTGGTATATGGCGTCGGAAGAAACCGGTCGCTCCTAAAAATTGTCTGACCTGCCTGGGTGTACGAGGGGGTTTCATCTTGGCAATCGCCTCTACCTTCTCCGGGTCTGGTAAGACTCCTTGTGGTGTGATCAAGTGTCCAAGAAACTTAAACGTATCTACTGCAAATCGGCATTTCGCAACATTCAGACGAAAACCTGCGCGAGAAAGCAGCCCTAATGTCTCATGAAGGTGCTCAAGGTGCTCCTCAAACGAGCGTGAATACACAACGACGTCGTCCAAATATGCTAGTGCGTGACGCCCTAAAACAGGATTGAGCACCGCGGCGATCGCACGCTGAAACGTAGATGGAGCCGTGGCGAGGCCAAAGGGCATTCGACGGAAACTGAAAGAGCCGCGCTCCATCACTGAATGCGGTTTTCAGGACGGTTCTCCTGAGCTACTTCTTCGGTCAAGTAGCAGATCTCGCGTCGAACAGGGGAAAAACACTGAGTGCCTGAATAATTCATCTATTGCCTGATCATAGCCGGGAATCGGGATAGCGTCGGCCAATAGTAATCTAATTTAATTTTCGGTAATCTAACAGAATACGTAGCCGTTCCGGCTTTCTTAGTAACGAAGCACCACGGGGGATAAACCAAGGGGATGCAGAGTGCTCTAATTCCATCTTCGAGCATCTTATCACATGGAGCGGATTTGAGTGCGGTCGCTCGGGTAATCTCCATTGTTCGTTGGTACTGGGATCTTGATTGTCGTACGAATATTATGTGCAATGGGGGATCGCCCATGGGAGACTCCGTATCAAACAAGGTGAAGCATGGTTGCTAAGAATCTTAGTAATGCTTCTTGCCTAACTGACCAAGATGTGCAAGATCGGCCTTATGAATTCGACCGTAGAAGGTTGTTACAGCATTCACCTCACATGAACAATTTGAAAAGTACCTGGAAATCATCCCGGCATATACAAATCATTTTATTAAACAAACTCTTGATCAAAATCACTTCAAAATTCAACAAATGACCATGTACTTATTCATCAAGATCCAAATATGTTTAAAATTTACATCCTCTGCATTCAAAAGATGTACATTATGGGAAAACTTTTCGCCTGCCATTTCATTCGTTATTAGGATGTGGATCATGGATGGTTAAACCTCAGATTATATTACTAGGGGTTACTGGACCTCTAGTTTAGCAATAGGGAAAACCTGGCTCGAACAATGACTGGTCGTCTCACGGTCGTTAACCACCCAGACACTAAGTTCATTATCTTTTACATTCAGGACTGAATAGGGGACAAAGAACCGTGTCGTATCCACTATGACTTCATCACAGTATCGTGTAACCCATCAGATATACCAAAATGAATAATCGGCCGGCACGCGGCGGGCAAAACTGTAGATGTTTAAGCATTTCGTTGCTCGTCGCTGCTACTCGGGACGCGCTTCCGAGAGCTGCCTCTTAATTTGTCGCGGGTCAGACGACAGGGGCAAAGAGAGTAGTAATCCTAGGGTCCTATGAAAAAGCGGTAAACGGTACCGCGAGTTAATACCGTTAAACAAATGCATAACTAACACACCAGACAGGAGAGTGGTTAGACCATTTAAAAATTGAATCTCCGAAATGAAATACACTCCGAGGAGAATATCTCCCGAAAATATTAGCTATCATCAACCACAGTACAGCGTGAGACATTTAACTCTTTCAGATAAGGTAAAGAGAAGTTGTACAAATTTCGGACTGCACGGAAGTGACTCTCCGACGCGCCCGTAAAGGTTTGAAAGGATGGCCTTGTGGAATTCTTTTGTAACTGAGAGACGAAAACGCTACGTACAATTGTAACTTCACTGCCGCTATCAATGAAGCAGGGGTTTTTTATTTTATGTAAAATTAATGGCTACTAGCGGTTGCCAAGACAGAAGCAATATGACCAGTAAATAGGAGCTGTATGGCTGAGTCTGATTTAATTCTGTGCCGCCGATACGAATCGCGACTGTGACCCCGAGGGCATCGCTCACGGGCATTGGGGGTTGGCGACCCGCGAACCTCGGAAACCAGCAGTTATACGCGAGGTGACCCGTTCCTCGAGCAATTATCGCATTTAAGCAGGGGTTTCGGATTCGCTAGACAATCTTGCATCATCATGTGTAGAGACCTTGTGAATAAGAAACAGTATGGGCGAGTTTGTTTTACATTAGGAAACGGGCTTTGGCCATTGTTACGGGGACGTACAGATAGTCGAAAGCGAGGGCGGTCCTTCGACTGACGACGGAGTTACACTGCAAGCGCCAAATTTTCTGTGCGGTGTTACTAAAATCGGGTAGGGTTTATCCTCCACAATCACTAACGCCTCAAGGCAGCCATTGCGGCAGCCCCTGCAAAAATATACGGCGCAGTAATCCGTCGGGCGCGCGCCGTAGCTCTCGGGTAGTCTCTTTACTCCTTGGTATACAACTGGTTTCTACGTAACAACGAAACACACGGGGAGACTGTCCTTATTTGTACTTATCGAGGGTGACGAATATATAGACATATGTAAATATTTATACATATATATCTATATGTATATATACATATATATATATATATATATATATTATATGTGTGTGTGGTGTGTGTGTGTGTGTGTTATGTGTGTTTGTGGGTATGTATGTGTCAAATCTGGTGTGTTGTTTATACATATAGATGATTATATGTGTATATATAATATATGATTTATTATCGGAAGTAACAAATTCAAAATCATCAGACACCACCATAAGAACAGCGATAGAGAGCTCCAGGCGAGTCAATTGTCTTTGAGGATAGTGAAAATACGGGAAAATCGTGGCGCTAGTGCTCGACACCCTGCGAGGCAGGACACGCTCATCAAAGGAACCGAAACCGGTCATAGCAAGAATTGATAATGACAAACGGCCCGCATTGAAGGCATCACGTGTATGCTCACTATCTGATAAAACCCGCATATTTCATTCTCACATATGGAAACCCGTTACTGTGCCGTAAGGAGAGTCCTCGCCCACACTCCTTCAGATGGGATGGACAAGGGCTGCCATGCCCCTCGCCTCAGTTCATCTTGACGAGATGAATCTATCGATAGCGACTGAACAGGGCCAGAGGGTAAGAGTTTACAAACCATTCGTCGGGACTGCCACACTTTATGTTAATAGGCTGTTTGTATTTAGTATGAATCAAAAAACGTTCTTTCAAAAACTCTCCTGACGGCTTAATGAATAAGATTAGTATCTTAAACGTATGAAAGGTTACACGCATAGCACCCGAAATGATAATAAAGCTTCATTTGTGGAAAAAAAACTAAGACTGGACACCATGGAGAATTGGGCAGTTATTGGAAAAATTAGCGGATTAGGACTGTTGAGCAAAACAGCGACAAATCCTAGCCAATGAAAACTTCAGAAAATGAACGTATATTGTCATTCTGGTACCATTTTGTCATGGTTGCCATATTGTCATGTCATTCTAGTTGAAATTTAATTAGGGTTGTCATATAATTCTAGGCTGCCATTTCGTATTCGGTGTCATGTCATCTTGTTGTCAAATTATTGGCATCATAATTATGGTTGCCCTATTGCCATTCTCGGTTGACACATTGGCATCATGTCATTGTAAATTCTGATCGTCTATTTTAATTGGTTTGCCATATGCCCATTCTGGTTGTTCATGTTGCCATTCAGAATTGCTACATTGCATTGGTTGTTAATTGTTACTCTGGTTACCATATTGTCATTCTGGTATTCATTTTTTTTTCTGTCATTCTGGTTCGCCAATTGAGTATTTTCCTTTGACTCATGTCATTTTTTATTACTGATTTGTTTGTATTATGTGACTTCGAGTTTATTATTTTTACATGATGACTAATCAGTAAAAGAATAAATATTAGAAATATGATAATTCTGTTGTTATTAAACTTGAATCGTTTGATTTTCAGTCAGCAGCTGAAATACGTAATTTTTTTGATTGATGTAACATTGCTTCCGGTAATAATTAATTTCCTTGCTTAATTTATCATTACGTTAATGTCTAATCCTCCATTCAGGCAGATGATTGTTGATCCGCCCGGGGCACTAATTACCCTCATTATCCCCAATAATAAGGACAGGATAATGATAAGCGAATAAGTTTATGTTTATCATCATTATTTTTATTTACTCTATATTTTATTTTATTATTACTATTTTTATTATGTTTGTTATTCTTTCATGATTTAATATATTGTTAATATTGTATCTTGTTAGTTATTCATTATCATTTTCATGAGTATTCATATCTATTTAATTTTTATTATTTTAGTGTTGATTTATGTATTTTATTAATAGTTTTTTTATTATTGATACTATTTTACTCATATTTATGCATTATCTTTGATTACTGAATTGCTCCTTTTTTATCTATTTCTATTTTATTTCACGTTTCATTATATATTATAGTTATATTTTGCAATCAATTCTCAAAATTTATTGATTTTCTATTTTTTTCCTTATTATTATTTATTATTATTATTATATTATTATTATTATGTTGTTTGTTGTTAGTATTATGATCCTACTACTATGCTATTATCACTATTTATATTGTATTTATTATTTGCCAATTTGTTTTTTTTTATTATTTGTGATACTATTGTACTATCATTTATTCAATATCTTTTATTACTGAAATTCTCATTTTTTTTAATTATTCTAGTATTTTATACCGTACATTATTATTCACTGTCATTATATATTTATAGTTATTTTTTGCAATCAATTCTCAAATTATTGATTTTCTTATTTTTTTCCTTATTTTTTGTTTTTTATTTTTATCGTCTCTTCATGTATTGTTTCTTAAATTAATATATATATATATATATATATATATATATATATAATATATATATATATATATATATTTTTATTCCACTTTCCGTGTTCTTCTTATTATTCAACTTATTCTTTTCTTTCTTATTTATTAGTGTAATCTATTCTCTTCTTATTGTTCCATTTTATTTGGATCGCTTTCTACCTTTTCGTTTCTTCTTTTTTTGTCTCATTCTTCCCTTAATGCTTCGTCTTATTTGATCGCTCTTCCCTTTTCTGTTCCTTCGAGTCTCCGGCTGCGCCTTCGAGCAGCGTACGTCGTTCCAGCGCAATGAAAAAGAAGACTCCCCACTGGAGATCCAATGGCGGGCCTCCTTCCTCGTCGAGCCCCTCTCCCCCTCTCTGTGAGGGCGGAAACTTAGTGCCAGTGGAGGTTTGTCGTGCTGAGGATGAAGAGAGCGCGAGGGTGGGCGAGCTCGTCGCTGGTGGGGGGTGCGGCAGCATGAGAGCTGCTAACTTCTACCTCGGGTCTGCGGGTAGAGGCGCACACTACACACACACACACACAACACAACACATTTACACACAACAACATACACAACATACACACACACATACACATAGACAGATAGATAGATGATAGATAAATAGATAGGTAAGATATTGTATTCATAAATAATTATTCAACTTACCTACATATTTACCTAGTTTCTACATTAATATATAAATCCTGTATATATATAATATATAATATATATATAATATAATATATATATATATATATATTTATATAGCATATTTATCTATTTATATGTATGTGTTCTGTGTATAGAAGTATGTATTATCTTATGTTAATGTCAGCTAGCTAAGTGGCTATATACCTACTTTACCTACATTATTCTACTTACATACATCTACCTATCTCGTATTCTACTACCTACCTACGTATTGTCTGTCTATATACTACCCATCTCCTCTTGCTAGTCAACCTTCCTGACCTGCCCACTATCTGAGCGGTGTATCACCTGCCTATATATCTTGGTTAAGTGAAGTTTACGTTAGGTGTAGTTGTATTTGTATATACGTTAGGGTAGGCTTGAATAGGTTAGATTTGGTTTGGTTTAGGGTTTGGTTAGGTTTAGGTTAGATTAGGTTAGGTTTATTTAACGTTAGGATAGTTTGGTTTTGGGTTAGGTTAGCTGAAGTTTAGTGGGGGATAGATATGTTTATTTTATGCGTAGCTTAGGTTTAGGTGGGTTCAGGTACTTTAGGTAGTAAGTCTATATTAAGTTTAGTTAGGTTAGATTTGGTAGGTTAAGGTTAGTTATCTCGTTGTATTAGATTAAAATAGGTTTAGTTAGTTAGTACTTTATGTTTTTTTATGGGTTTTAGATTAGGTTTTAAATAGGTTAGAGATGTATTTATGTTATGTTCTGTTAATTATGCTAGTTAGGTATAGTAGGGTATGTTTCGTTGGATGAGGTTTGGTTAGATAATTTAGATCGGTTTATTAAGGTCAGAGAAGGTTTAGTTACGTCATGTTGTGTATGGTAGATTAGGTTTCATTAGGTTAGGTTAAGATTAATCTCATAAGTTTAGTATGGATTAGATTACGTTTAGTTTTACTAGGGTTAGTAAGATTTGGTTGGTTAAGTTAGTTTAAGTTAAGATAGATTAGCTTTAGTTTCGTGAGATTAGCTTAAGTTAAAATTCGATTTGGTTTATCAGGTTAGGTTAGGATAGAGTGTTTGCTACGATAGACTTAGTTTACATTTAGTTAAGTTTCGTTTAGCTTAGGGTGGTTTTGTTTGGGTAGTTCAGGTTCAAGTTAAGTTAGGTTAGGTCGGTTATTAAGGTCCTCTAGGGTAGGGTTAGGGTAAGTTAGGATTGTTAAGTTACATTCTTTAACGTAAGTAAAGTAAACATCATTATTGAAACCGAACCTAACTACACCTAATCATACTCAACATAACCTAAAGAAAACCTATATTAATTAACATAAACCTAATATAACATAGATAATATAACGTAAATTGATCCTAATCTAAATAATGAAAAACTACGTACCAAAGCAAACGACACTACCCTAACGTTTAATACGTACGGTTAGGAGGTGTAATCAAGTGTGTAATGTGTAATCAAGTGTTGTGGAAAATGAGGACAGGTCATTCCAATGTTGCGGTATTGCGGTGTAAAATGTACTGAAAACAGCGAGAGAAAAAAGATGTAAGTCGTAACCTGCAGCGGAAGGAGACGAGCACGGGGAATTTCACCACGTGTAAAGGATTCGGAAATTAACAATTTGTTATCAATCAGCAAAGCTAATCCAGATTTACTTCCCTTACAGCCAATCCAGCAAGCTCATCAGTATTTATTCCCTACAGGCCAATAAGCAAGCTTATCAGTATTAAGAATAAGTGGAAAAAATATCACAGAACCTGAATGTTTATTATAAAAGGCCAAGTTTTAAAAAGTTAGGACACCAAAGCAGATCCTTAAAATAACAAGAATTAAAAATGAAACTGAAAACTAGTTCTTTTGTTTTAAGGACTTTAAAAATCCATAAAAAAATGAAAGCCATTACGACAAATAAAGAGCACCAGGCCTAAGATTCACTCGCCCGAGTTGTATATGCATCCTAGATGAACCACTCTGCCACGAAAAACAAGTTCCCCCCGTGAAAAACCATAATAACTTCATTCGAAGTGGGCCGAGTTAATTAGATCCGAACAAAAAGGGGGGGGACACAAAAAAACAGAGGACAAGCCCAAGTTAGGGTTTTGCCTCCTGCCTCAGCTGCAACGGCTACGTCGAGAAGGCGAGAAACCGCCTAATTATAGACGATACGAATCTTTAATAGTGTTTTTTTTTTCTATCTGTCTCTTTGGCCAGGCTAAAACCCTAACGATAGGGGAAAAATATCCTTTAAGTCAATTTGTTTTAGAAAATGAATTTGTTATAAAAAAATGCTAATAACACTAATTAAAAGAAACTAAAGAGCTATTACGACGCTCCCACTGTGGGGATGAAATGTGGCAACTACATAGAGAGTGGAGGTGCTCATCAATAATGCTAATAGGCTTCCATAAAACACGAAAAGATTAAACAGGAGGAAATATATACTATTATATATATATATCTATATATATATATATATATATATATATATATTATATATATGTAAACTAAATATCCCCGCTCCATCCAGCTTGTATTAAAGGACAGGAAAGTTAGTAAGGTCTATACTTAAACCTGGAGTGAGGTACCGTAGAGTTTTTCAAGGCGACACGCGGCTTATACCACGAGGTCGGGCTGCTGAATAGAAGGAAATCCATAAATGTGGTGTAATTTTTTTTTATTATAACCCCACGTCCACTACTAATAACAAAAATGATGATAATAATGATAATGATAATAATAGTTCTTATAATATTGTTATGTTATATATATGTTAGTATTGTCATATTAGTTACTTTTATTATTAGTAGAATTGAAATAATACTATAACTGTACAAAATAGAATAATAACACGATAATAATTAAAATAATGATATAAATAATGATATAGAATTCATATTATTAATTTTTTATTATTAGTATATTGCAAAAAAAAAATAGATATTCATAGCTGAAAATAAGTGCAATGATAATGATAATAATATTGAAATAGTTGCTTATAATGAGATAAAGCTGATAAAATGCTGAGAATGCTGATAATGATGGTTGATAACGATGATAATAATCATTATAATAATAGTAATCGTCTCATTTATAAATTAAAAAAAACAAAAGGAAGAAAATCCCAAAATTAGAAAAACCGCCAAAATCTAGCGAAATATAGTGTTTTGAGAAAATACTCGAAACCCTATTTTCTCGATTTCAATGATGATTTTGGCAATTACAAGGGTAATAATACTTAAGTATAAGTATTGTATGAATCCTGACATAATGATGTGGTATATATTGTTATTGGATATTATGAGTGGGATTCATTATCATTATTATTATTTTTATGATAGTATAATTGCCAAAATAATTATTAAACAGTATAACGATCTTAATTAAAATAATGATATAAATAATTAGCATAAAAAACAGATGTTGATTATTATTATATTGTAAGGATAATGAGGATTGTAGTTTGGTAATAGGTATAGTGTAAAAATATATTTATAACTGCAATAATTGCATAATGATAATAAAATTCAATAATGAGGATAATGATTTGCAATACATGATGCATAATGAGGAGATAATGATGATAATGGGATAACGATAATACTGATAATAATCATGATAATAATGAGATAATGAAAGGAATAGTGTACAATGTTAGTAAAAAGGGTTTAAAAGAAAAAAAACATCCCAAAAGTCGAAAAAAAAGCGGGGAAAAAACTAGCGAAATAAGCCTTTTCAGAGTATACTGCAAAATGAGTTTTTTTTTTAATTCATTTGATGATTTTGGCAATTTTAGGGTAATAATGATAATTATTACTATTATCATTTTTATATTATATTATTCCTATGATCATAATACTATTATTTTATTATATTATTCTTATTCTTATATTATTATTATTCTTATTAATTGGTATTGTTATTATTATTAGTATATTATTATTATATATTATTATTATTATTATTATTATTATTTTAATTATATATTATTGCTGAAAAATATATTATAACTGTAATAATAAAAATAATAATAATAATAAATATTAAATGAATAATAATAATAATCGTTATAATATTGTTATCAATATTATTGTTGTTTAGTAGTATCATTATTATTATTGTAATCGGTAGTATAATATCAAAAAATAATTATTATAAACAGTAATTAATTACAGTAATAACGATCACTTAATAATATAAGATATAAATAATATTATAAGTTACGTTATTATTGTAATTATTATTTGTATTCAAATTATTTGTTGTTAGTGTTTAAGTTATAGTTGCAAAAAAATAATATTATAACTACAATAATAGCAATAATAATGATAATAATTGCAGTAATGATGATATAATTGCCAATGATGATGATAATGAATGATGGATTGATAATGAGGATATGATTATGATAACGATAATAATGATGATAATCATGATAATAAGGATGATAAATGACAGGAATTGTGTCCAATATATAATAAAAAAGGTAGAAGAAAAAAATCCCAAAGTCGAAAATGGTTCAACTCTAGCGTAATAGCCTTTTCATTTTTTGGAGTATACTGGAAATGAAGTTTCTTTCCGATTCATTTGATTGATTTTCGCAAATTAGTATGTAATAATGATAATAATTACAAGAATTCTATTAATCATGACTATTATTATGATTAAAAGTGAGAATAAAGAGAATGGATAACATTTGATGATAATAATATTATTACCATTATCTTATTATTTATTATTATTATATTATTATTATTATATTATTATTATTTTATTATTATTTATTATTATCATTAATATCATGATTATCATTATTGTCATTATATTATTATGATTATTATTATTATATTAATAGTATTATTTCATTATTATTATTTTGCTATTATTATTTAATCACTATTACTAGTCACTATCATTATTTTTTTTCTTTTTTTTATTATTATTATTATTATTATTACTATTATTACTTTAATTATTAGCATTTTTCCCAAAAAATATATTATAAAGGTAATAAGATCAAATAATGATAATAATAAGATAATAATAAAATAATAATAGTAATAATACTAATCGTTATAATATTGTTATTAATTATTATTAATTGTTATTTACTATCATTATTATTATTTTTACTGGTAGATAAGTAGCAAAAATAGATTATTATATAGGCAATAATTACAGTAATAACGATATTAATTAAATAATGATATAATTTTTTTTTTTTATAAAAACGTTATTAATTGTAATAATAAAAATATTATAACTGTATTTAATACCATAATAAAATAATAAGTATAATCAATAATAATAATAATCGTTATATATTTTTATATGTATTATTGTATTATTATCATGTTATTATTTTTACTCGGTTAGTATATTGAAAAATAATTATATAACAGAATAATAATTACAGAAAAAACGAATTAATTTAAAATATGACAATGAATAATTATTATAAAAAACGTTATTATGTATTCTTTATTGGAGTACTATTATTTGTAGTTGTTGTTAGTATAGTGGCAAAAAAATTATATATTATAACGCAATATTGCAATGATAATGATAATAATTGCAATAATGATGAGAATAATTGCAGTAAGTAAGTAATGATGATAAAAGATGCGGTTAATGATGATTATGATGATGATAACGATACTAATGATGATAATCATGCATAATGATGATAAAAAAGGTAATAAATAAAAAAGGTTTAAAGAAAAAAAATCCCCAAAATTCGAAAAAAAGCGGGGGAAAACTAGCGAAATAATCCTTTTCAGAGTATAGTCTAAATGACCGTTTTTCCAATTCATTGATGATTGTGGTAATATTATGGTAATAATGATAATAATAACCAGAATTCTATTAATCATGACAATATTCATTTTGATAAAATTGAGAATAAAGGGGAATTTCGATTATATTTGATGATTATTATAATTATTACTATTATCAGTACATGTATCATTATTATTTGGTATTATGGTATCTATTGTTATTATTATTCATATTACTATTAATATTATGATTATTATTATTATTATTATTATTATTATTATATTATTAGTATTAGTATGTATTATTAGTATTAGTATTCTATTATTATTATGTTTATTATTAGTATAAGTATTAGTTTACTACTAGTATTCTTTAATCATTAGTATTTTTGCCAAAAATTATATTATAATGTAATAATAACAATAATAATAATAAAAGTATATAATAATAATTACTAATAATAATCGTTATAATATTGGTATTAAGTTATTATCTTTATTATATCATATTATTATTTTTACTGGTAGTGTATAATTGCAAAAATAAAACAATTAAACATTCGTAATTCCAGTAATAAAGATTATTAATATAATAATGATATAAATTATTATTAAAAAAAACGTTTTTTAAAATTTTTTTTTGTAAAAAAAATTATTATTGTTATTACTATTATTTTTGTAGTTGTTATTAGTTTTAGTGTGAAAAAACATATATATAACTGCAATAAATGCATAATCACATTATAATAATTGCAAATAATAATTATAATAATGCAATAATGATGATAATAATTACAATAATGATGATAATGATGTTAGAATGATGACGATAACGGAAAAAATAATTATGATAATCATGGGACACTAATGATGATAATAACAGGAATTGTGTCCATAGATAATAAAAAAGGTAAAAGAAAAAAAAAATACCGAAACTCGACCAAGTGGCCAAATCTAGCGAAATATAGCCTTTTGAGATTTTTAAACCCAAAATGACCTTTTCACGATTCATGTGATGATTTGGAAATTATAGGGTAATAATGTGCTAATATTACCTCCAATAATCTATTAATCCATGACCAAATGAATGATGATAAAAAGTGAGAATAAAGAAGGAAATTTCGATAACATTGATGATTATTGATATATTACTTATCTATCATTATTATAATCATTAATATCCTTATTAAATTATCATTTTTATTACTACTACTATTAGTATTATGATTTTATTATTCTATTAGTCATTATTATTGTTATTATTATTTTATTATTATTGTTTTTGCAATTATTGTTATTACTATTACTATTATTATTTTATTATTATTGTTATTTACTATTATTGTATTACTTTAATTATTAGTAGTATTGCCCAAAACACATTATAACTGTAATAATACAATAATAATAATAATAAGTATAATAATAATATACTAATCGTTATAAATTGTTATTAATGTTTATTATTGCTTATTATTATCATTATTATTATTTACTGGTAGTTATAATTGCAACAAAATAAATATATAGAACAGTAATAATTACAGTAATAACTATATAAATGAAAATAATGATATAAATAATGTATATAAAAACGTTACTTTTGTAATTATTATGTTATTACTACTTTTTTATAGTTATTATAGTATAGTTGCAAAAAAAAATAGATTATAAACAGCAATAATTGGCAATAATAATGATAATAATGCAATAATGCATGATAATAATTGGCAATAATGATGATAATGATGATGATATGATGATACCGATAATAATGATGATAATCATGATAATAATGATGATAATCATGATAATAATGATGATAATAAACAGGAAATTGTGTTCCATATATAAAAAAGATAAAAGAAGAAAAATCCCGAAAGTCGAAAAAGCGGAAAAAATCTAGCGAAATATAGCTTTTTGAGGAGTATACCCAAAATGAGTTTTTCCGATTTCATTTGATGATCTGGCAAATTATTAGTTTTTGGTGATGGTATGTAATTAATACCAGTATTCTATTAATCCATGACAATAATGATGATATAAAAGTGAGAATAAAAGAGAATGGATAACATTTATGAGTATTAATATTATAATATTATCATCATTATTACCATTATTGTAGTTATTATTATTATTATTATTATTATTATTATTATCATACTACTATTATCCTTATCATCATCATCCATCATCATCATTATTACTATTTATTATTATTATTATTATTATTTTATTATTATTATTATGATGTTGTTGCTATTTTTATTATTACTATTAATATTATTATTATGATTATATATTATTATTTATTATGATTATTATTTTATATATTATTTTATTATTATTATTATTATCATTATTATCCATTAACTTTAATTATTATTATTATTGCCCAAAAATATATATAACGTAATAATAATAATAATACATAACAATATAATAATAATAATGATATAATAATAATAATAACGAAGTATAATAATAAATAATAATAATCGTTATAATATTGTTATTAATTTGTATTTTATTAGTATCATTAGTATATTTTTACTCGTAAGCATAATTGCAAAAAATAATTATAACCGTAATAATGTTACAGTAATAACAATTAATTAAATAACGATAGATAATTATTATAAACCATTATTGTAATTATTATTTCATTACTATTATTTTTGTAGTTGTTCTTGTATAGTTGCAAAACCATATATAATAACTGCAATAAGTGCCAATAATCATTATAATAATTGCAATAATGAGGATAATAATTGCCCCAAATAATGATGAATAATTATGATGATAATGTGATAATGATGATGATAACAAATAATAATTGATGATTGTAGTGGGGCCGTAGGACCCAGTAGAACTTAATATGTCTGGTGAGTTTGGGCTTTAACCGCGAATATAGACGTGTATTGGGAAAAGATTAGTTCTGCAGTGAAACAGATGTACATTTCGGCTGTAACTATCTAGGTAGTGATTTGGGAAAAAATAATGTTTAAATTCTTCTCGGGACTTCCACACCATCCAAGTAACGAGCCTTTTGTACAAAGACCACCTCTACGTTCCCGTCATTGGAAAAGAGCGTAGACCGACCTCAGCTCCGGGACACTGCGATTCGGGTTTTATAATCGCTTCAAGAGGACTCTCGTGACTGAATCCCTAAAAGACGAAGCATAGCGTGGCCAGACTAAAATAAAAAATTCTCATCTGCCACAGGCTCTGACAGGACATCAAGGACAGTTGGTGACGACAGTGTGGACCCGGCCAGAGAGGTGAGGAAAACAAGTAGTCAAGCGGGCTCAAAGGGCGGGTATGTGAAAGATCCGACATAGGATCACTCCACAGAACAGAAGTTGGGTGTTGGGCCGGCTGCCGTCCATCTGGAGATGACTCTGAAAAAGTCGAAAATAGATTAAGAAAAGAAGTAGAGAGAAAACAGGACGACTGAGTATGGCAAGATTAGCAGGAAAAAAAAAAAAAAAAAAGACGGGATTCGTGGACGTGTTCGCGGGTTGACTATTGTCAAGACTATCCCCGGTTCCCATGGCCAGGATGAAGGCAAGGCTCTGAAAGAGAACAGGCTGCAAGCTGTATTAGGATCCAAGCCATACAGGGTATGTTACAGGAAAGAACACAAGGGGACAGCAGCAAGCCGCCGGGGCTCTGAAAGCTGAAAAGAAGGAAGATAATGGTGAGTGGGAAGATAAGGAAGAGTGTGGTTTGCCCATTACTTGGCCAAGTCAGACCCATGGGTCCCATGGCTCATTCATCTACCCCCCATGTCAGGCTCCGGGTCGGAGGGAAAGTTGCCGTCCAAACGGGGGAAGTCGTCCGGGGGAGACGAATTGCGTCACTTAACCGAAAGCCTTGAATTTATTGGGGTCGCAGAGGACTTCTGCCTCATTTGAAATGTAGTCTCATCACCATTATCACGGTTGTCCGGGCTTTTTCAAAACCCGGACGGCCCAACCACAGGGACCTAGGAAGGTCCTGGTTCATGAATGGTGCAGGAATAACCCTACGATGCACGAAGACCAGATCCACCTTCGTTATACTCCCTCGGGTCGACGCCCGATGTCCTTCGATCGTGTGATCGGCTGTCCAACGCTCACGAGGCTTTCTCGGGCGGCCTCGCTAGCTGCCAACCCGAGCTGCACGGAGTGAAGACAAGGCCCTTCGAATAGAGTCGTGTGGTTTACCCCCGCAAGCGGGAAATGACTGCCCGAACCAGTGAGAAGTACAAGGGGGACGTCATTTTACGCTCCGGTGATGGGAGGAATTGATGATACGGTTAATGATCGTCCCAACCATGGGAATCCATCTGCGAAGCGTGCCTCAGTGCTTCCTTGACCACCCAGGGTCACCCTCTCCACATACCGTGGTGCCCTTGCGGATATAGACTGGGGTGAAGAGAGACTCACTGAAGGTGGCGACACCATTCAAAATTTCTATAATCATGGCAATAATGATGTTTTTTAAAGTTAGATAAAAGAAAAATTTGGATAACATTTGATGTTTTTAATATTATTAATTATCATATCAAACTATATTATTATATTATTTTATATATATGTAATATTAATTATTATTAATCATTATTTAAATTGTTTGATGTTTTTGTTTTATTATTATTACATTTTTATTATTATTATTTATTAATTATTATTATTATTTATTATATTTTTATTACTTTAATCCATTAGTATTTTCCCCAAAAATATATTATAACTGAAATAATAAAAAAAATAATAATAATAATAATAAGTTATAATAAAAAATAATCTTTAAAATTTTTTATTAATTATTATTTTTATTATTATCATTGTTATATTTTTACTGGTAGTAAAATTGCAAAAATAAAAAATTATAACATAATATTACAGAATAACATATTAATTAATAATGATATAAATTATTAAAAAACGTTATTATTGTAAAATTATATTGTTATTACTATTATTTTGTAGTTGTTGTTAGTTAGTTGCAAAAACATATATTATAACTGCAATAATTGCAATAATAATGATAATAATGCAATAATGATGAATAATTGCATAAGATGATAATATGAAAGAATGATGATAATGATGTTGATAATGATGATGATAACGATAATAATGATGATAATCATGATAATAATGATGATAAAAAGTAAAAGAATAGCAAAAAGTAAAAAAGGAAAGAAGAAATCCCGAATCGAAACAAAGCGGCCAAATCTAGCGAAAATAGCCTTTTAGAGTAAACTCAAAATGACTTTTCCGATTCATTTGATGATTTTGGAAAAATATTAGGGTAATATGATAATAATTACCAGTAATTTATAATCATGAAATAATATGATAAAAGTGAGAATATAAGGAATTTGATAACATTGATGATTATTAATATTATTACTATATCATTATCATACATTTTATTATTATTATTTTTTATATTATTATATATATATTATTTCATTATTAATGTTATTATAATTATTATTATTATTACTCTTATCATTATTATTATTATTATCCATAATAATCTTTTCATCTAACTGAACGTAATAACAATAATAAATAATATATAAAGTATAATAATAAATAATATAATTATAATATTATAATGTTAAAGGTTATTACCGTATTATTTTTTATTATATTATATTTTTACTGGTAGTATAATTGCAAAAATAGAAATTATAACAATAGTAATTACAGTAATAACGATATATTAAAATAATGATAATAAATTTAAATAAACACGTTATTTTGAAAATTATTATTGTTATACATTTTTTAGTATTATTAGTATAGTTGCAAAAAATATATATCTAACGCAATAATTGCAATAATATATAATAATTGCAATAATGATGATAATATTGCAATACTGATGATAATGATTGCAATAATGATGATAATGATGTTACGATAATATGATGATAACGGTATATAATGATGATAATCATGATAATAATGATGATAATAACAGGAATGTGTCCATTATAAAAAAGAAAAAGCGAAAAGAAAAATCCAAAGTCGAAAAAAAGCGGCAAAATCTAGCGAATATAGCCTTATTGAGAGTAACTCCAAAATGACGTTTTATTACGATTCATTTGATGATTTTGGAAGTATTAGGGTATAATGATAATTAATTATAATTCATTAATCATGACAATAATGGATGTAAATTAAAAAAGGAATGGAAAACATTTTTTAAAATTTTTAATATTTAATTTTTTTTATTTAAAATTTTTTTTTAACATTTTTTTTAAAACCCAAAAATTTCCCCAAAAATTTTTTTTTTTTTTTTTTTAATTAAAAATTTTTTTTATTTTTT
>NW_023660874.1:0-18500 GCF_015228065.2 Penaeus monodon
TTTTTAAAATTTTTATATTATATATATATATATATATAATAAAATTTATATTTTTTTTTTTTTTTTTTTTTTTTTTTTTTTTTGTGTGTTTTGTGTGTGGGGTGTGTGTGTGTGTGTTTAGGCACATATGGGAAGCGGCTTTGTCGATTTAATTTTAGTCTACCTTAGATTTGAATTTTAGTTTTCTAAATTCATCAAGGCAATGGAAATTTATAAATTGAATACAGCCAAGAAAGCTAAGTAATATTTATAAACTGAATATTCACGTAATTTAACCCTTTTGGAAACGTTCTAAATGTTTTAAACATTTAAGAAAATTTGAGAATTTTTTTTTAAATTATGCAGTCAACAGAATAAATGTTTTACAGATAACGAAACCCCATTTTGAATTTTTTAATGAAAAACCAAAATAAAATGAAAAAAAAAAGCCTTTCTCTCTCTACATCTCGAGGGAAGATCAGAAAACTTTTTCCTAACCCAAGAAGAACACAAATAAACGGGAATGAAGCCCTCATACCCACAGGGGGGATAGAGTGACTTATTCAGGTATTTTGGGGGCATGCAGTTCGTAACCAAATGGGGTTTTAAGAGGTGCGATTTTTGCTAGTTAAAAATTTTTCCCCAAAACCCCCGCCTGGCGTGGGAAAAACGAGGGTGGGGCAATTTTGATAGCCGTCCAGGGCTGCAGAAAAAAAAATATAGCAAAAAAATGTGGTGGGAGGTTTGGTTAAATGCTCATTTGGGAATTGAAATAATTTTAATCAAAAAAAAGGTGTGTTGATATACAGATTATATTAGGAGATTGCATGAATTAATAAAAAAAAAAGGTTTTTTGATAATGGCATGGAAATTGTGTTGAAAGTTTTTTGGGAGTCTAAGGCACAACCCATGACATTGGCGGAAAAAAGGAATGTTTTTGGCTTCTCACGTCTTCCGCTTTTTAGTTGCAGCGATTTTTAGGATTATTTGGTTAAAAAAAAAAAAATCTCTTCTAAAATTTTTCAAAATTTGCGTACAGTGTAGTATTACACAATTTTTCATCCCGTATGGCTTTTTGATACAATTACCCTTTTTTTTTTCCTTTGAAATTTCTCTTAGGTAATTTAAAAAAATTATTAAAACCTTCATAATTCTTGAAGAAAACGCCGATAATTTTACAAAATAATCTTACAACCTCAACTGGTTTATCAACTCTCTCTTAATTTCATTGATGATATAATAAACAAAATTTTTCCCCACAACCTAGCTTTTCCCTTGTAGTCTGAGATCCTTTCATAATAGCCAAAAACTGAGGGAGCACCCTTATGGCCCCTATATATATATGGTTGCACACGTATATCATCTTTCATCATCATCATCATTAATTGAATACTCTATTTTCTTTCCCAATTAGGTGTATTTCAACCAAAATCTTGACATATCCTTAGTGACTCAAAACATTCATCCTATAATGCACACTACAAATCTGTCACTTTTACATAACTTCCAGCTCTGTAACATTCAAATAAATTAAAAAATTTAGTCTAATAGTCTTAATAGTCCGATGCCCAGTTTCACGGCTGCCCAAACATGAGCAAAACCGTTATATATATATATAAAATATATATTATATATATATAAAATTTTAATATATATATATAATATATATATATTTTATATATATATATATATATATATATATATATTTTATATATATAGTGTTTTTGTGTGTATTTAGTGTGTGCGGTTTGTATATGTATGTGTATGTATTTATAATCCATTATTCTTTTTTTATGAAAAACCTTTTGGCAGGAACCCTTTAATTTAGAAGGGCCCTAGGCTGCAGTCTACACTAACCATAGGATTAGCCGACACTGCACCCATAACGTCTTTTCAGGCCGAGAAGTTGCAATTGTCTCCTGGGGTTACCGCTGTAGCTGGGCACCACGGCGGTAATGACTAGGTTCTGTGAGTCAGAATCAGTGACCAAGGGTAAAAAAAAGTCGGCTTTAGTCGACACAGGCCGGGCTCCCCTCATGGAAATAGCCCGGGCGAGGCTAAGGTTCACATATCGGATTTATCCTTAAAGCGGATTTATAGGTAAATTTCAGTAAGGGCATAGGGTGTTCTTGTTTTTATAGAGGGGAAAATCTAACACAATATGAAAACAAAGCTTAATGTGCCCCCTGCTTTAATGGGCCCAGTGCGTCAACTTAATCAGTCTTAGGGATACTGCGGCACTGACTTTCGACTACTTTACAAATTTATAGGTAAGACTGCAGAAGAATCAGCCCATGTGTTAATTACCCAGTTTCAAATTGTGCAGCGAGGGTAAAGAGAGAGACATTAAAAAATCGACTGAATCATAAGGCTTGAATGCAAAGTGTGGAGCAAATGTTGTTCCGTTTCTTCTTCTTCTTCTCCCCCCCAAAGAAGTTTAGAAAATCCATGTGTGTGTGAGAGTGGAGAGTGAGGAGTGAGTGAGTGAGTGAGTGAGTGAGTGAGTGAGTGAGTGGGGTGAGTGAGTGAAGTGAGTGAGTGAGTGAGTGAGTGATTTGAGTGAGTGGTGGAGTGAGTGAGTGCGTGAGTGTGTGTGTGTGTGTGTGTTGTGGTGGGGTTGTGTGTGTGTGTGTGTGTGTGGGGTATGTATGTTTGAAGGAGTTCCTTTTATGCCTTCCAAAATATGCAAGCTTTTATGGTAAAGTTTAACAGTAAACGAAACAGTTTACTCTTCAAGCCAAAAAGGTTATGCAGGTAGAATCAAGGTCCAGATAAAAAGGGTATTAGGCTTTGGATAGAATATTATTTGACGCGATTTATGAACATACATATAGTTTATGCATGTGAGTTGGCATTTGATTTATTACATGAAATACATTTTTGGTATTGCAAAAACTGTGTATTTTGATTTTCATGATCTTCCTTTCCCCAAAAAATACCTCTGCGTTACATTTATCTTTAATAATTTAACATGGTTTTGACGAGCCCAAATATTCAAGCTTTGTATCTAGGGCCTTTTTGTCACGAGCTAAGGACGATTTAAAGTTAAATACAGTATTTTAATGTCATTTCATATGATAAAAAGTATCCTTAATTTGCCGAAGTATAATGTTTTACGTAGAAAGTATTCAAGGTTTTTTAACAGTATTTATTATGGAATGGAATGACTCGTAACATCAGTATCAGCCCATATGACATCACAAGCATGCTGTTAAAGATTTAATATTTTGTACACGACTGGTAGGGAATAACAGGGTGGCAGACTTTTTTTTTTTCTTTTTTTACTAATTAGGTGTGCTGTTGTCACTCAAATCTGAGTCCTTCAAAATAGTTTTGAAATATAGTAGGCTGTTTCATCCCATTTTCACTTTCGTGGTATTTTTTCTTTGCAGACAAAGAATTTCATCCATTGCTGAACTTAAGATACACTACTGCAAGTCATTTATGTCAAATATTTTTCGTCTAAACAAAAAAAAAAGCTTGTAAAATGTAGAAAAAAAAAGAAATTTGGTCTCGTGTGATAGCTCCTTTAGCACTGCAAAACGGCAAAAACTGCTGAAAAAAACAGCCTAATCTATACACTTTCATTTTCCTTTTCTATCACGTCCTTGATCCATGTAACAGGTTGTTGATGATTGATAGACATTGATGATGAAAAATTGTCTGATAACTAACATTTTACTACAAAATCTCTCGATTGGATCTCCACCACCATAAGAAAAAAAAATTATTTTAAAAAATAAGTAAAAAAGAATTACAATCCCAAATAAAACTATATGTGTAGGGAGGACCAGAGTTATTTATTTATTTTTTTATTACAAACCTGTCATTTTTAAATCACTTTCGCTCTGACTTCTTTTCTTTTTTTTGAATCTACGTGTGTGTGTGTGTGTGTGTGTGTGTGTGTGTGTGTGTGTTGTGTGTGTGTGTGTGTGTGTGTGGGGTGTGTGTGTGTGGTGTGTGGGAGAGAGAGAGAGAGAGAGAGGAGAGAGAGAGAGGAGAAAAAGAGAGAAAAGAGAAGAGAGAGAGAGAGAGAGAGAGAGGAGAGAGAGAAAAGAGAGAGAGTGAGTAGGGCACGCACGTACACACAGTTTGTCTTGCTTTACAAGTTTAATTTATGGTAGTTTTAAAGCTGCAGAAACCTTTTTTCATCTTCATCCTGATCAGCAGCAGCATCATTTATGTGCTTTTCCCCAGAAAGTATCACACATTTTTATTTATTATATACATGAAATGTTATAGAAGCGCAAGGATCTTTTCCATTATTGAAAAAACAGAAAAGGAATCTAGTAAAGATTGGCTTGATATAATGGAATATTTTGATTATTATTTCATTTTCATTCCATTTTCCCCTTTCAGCATTACATTCCAGAACAGAGGAATTATAAACCTGATCCACAGTAGTTAACTCTAGTTTCCCGTAATTTACAATCAACATCACTTTTATTTTAGGTTTCAATATTTGGCAAATTTCCCATTTTCATCATTATGAACTAAAGGGTATTTGCAAATCATGTTATCTAAAAAATATACAGGACATCAATCTCTTGAGAAATGGTACAAAAAAATGAAGTCACTCTGATCAGTGACAATTTTTTTCACCGTTTTTTGCTTGTTCTTTATGGCCCTTTTTATTTTTTCCTTTTTTATCTGTCTTTTCCCTCCAACAATATAGGGTGCAATCAAGACACTAGATTGGATTATAGTGTTTATGATCATTTCACAGGGTATGTCTCTGCAAGGATGGATGACTGCCTTAGGGCAGTGTCTATCCTTGCCCAAAAAAAAAATTTAATTTAATTATTTTCTATCATACTAATGTTACAATAAACAAAAAAGTACTTAAGAATTAAAAAAGATGAAAGTACACTTGATAATTATTTATATATAATATATATAATATATATATATATATATATATAATATATTATATATATATATATAATATATAATTTTATTAACATATATGTTTTACATAATATAATCGTATCTATATATTTTGTTAACTCATTAAATTAAAACCTTAAGAATTTAATGTACAAAAATGAGCATTCAGTTGTATGCTTTAAGGAACAGACTAACTAAAAAAATTAATAACCAACAAATCCTTCAGACGCAAAATTTCTTCGCAAGGAACTTAACATAATGAGCCAGGAGAAGACATCAGGCACCAAAAAGTATATCCCCATTTGGCTATATATACAAGTGCAGTCTACCTATTATATATATGTATAAAGGGAGTTATGGTGGTTACAGCATTTTTGGGCTATTTTTTTCTTTTTCTTTCTTATTGAGGGAATTTTTTTTCTTTATCATATTGCCCTTCGAATGGAATGGATTAATTTGTACCAATCTTTGATGTACCTAAAAAAGAGATATTTTAACAAATTTTACTAAGTGACACAATGCCACTGTCTGATAAATTTTTATAAGACTAGACATAACGAATGATAACATCATGATAAAAAGAAAGCTTCAACACTATTTTATAACAACTAGTACAAGCCCCAGAAACCATGCAGTTTAACATGTCATTATGATTAAGATTTTAAGATGGAAAGAGCAAGAAGAGGGAAGAAGGGGATAGAGTGAGGAAAGAGAGGAAGAAAGAAACCATACTTTCTGCACCCTTTTACTAAGTCTTCCCTCCTCCCCTGCCCCCAACCCCTCCCCCCCCCATATTCCCCTTTTTAGCATCCCAGCCAAGGGAGACCAGGGCTCCTAAAAAAGCATTGAAATGGATTTGAAAAGCAACAAAATCTTTGGAGAATCTGTTGGTCAGGATTTCCCTTTTTCCCTAAAACCCCTACTAGTCAAAGTATTGCGGTCTTTTCTTTTTCCCTTAATGAGGCACGCAGATGTAAACACGAAGTAATAAAAAAAAAATATATATATATTAGATAAACACCTGTCTCAAAAGTCTACCCAATAGCAAGCATATTGTAAACCCTTTTTAGAGAGAAAAAAAAACGATTGGGAAGTTTCTGTTTCAAGCTTTTCCCTATACAAAGGCAGTTCTGGCTGCAGTGCCCCAATCAAACTTGACTAGATGCCTCCATCACAAAATCTTTCATTTTTGGGGGAACATGCAGCCTCTGTGCTTAATCATTTGCAACAACCCTTTAAAAACAGACTTTTTGTCAATATTAAAGAATAAAAAAGGGAAAAAAAACAAGTTTCTTTAAAAGAAACGTAAAAAAATAATAAAATCAGTAAAAACACAGTTCCAAAAACACGCAACATGTCTTTAAATTATGGAAAATTGTTTTGGGCTTTGAAAGATAGAAAGGGGGGATTTAAAATATAGGAAAATGGCATCACTAAGCATGTACATTATTAAATTTGTGTACCCGGGTTTTTTAAAAAATGGTGGGACTACTTTCTCTTTTAATGACTCAGCAATTGTCTTGTTTTCCTACGGGTTTTCTGAGGGTTTTGCAGTAAAGTCCCAGCATTGAAATCAGGGAAAAAGTATCACTATAGCATAGAAAGAAAAAAAGTCCAACAGCATAAATAAATACCCATAATTTTATATACTTATGGTGTCGTATGTGTTGTGTGTGTGAGCATTTCATGAAGGCATATATATATAATATATATATATATATATATATATATATATATATATATAATATATATATATATATATATATAATATAATATATACATAGCCCCACTTCCCACATAATATTTTTATATACAATACATGATACAAACACAGGAAACATACATATTTTCATTTTTACATATTCATTGTATGAAAAAAATTCTCTTCTACCTTTTCACATTTAGCTGCGGAATGCCAATAAAAAAGCAAATAACCTTCAGAAATCAGAGGACCAAAGATTAGTGGCACCTTCCTGTGCTCTCGACAGTGACAAAGGCTACAGTTTCCTTTGTCTGTTTGTAGAACCCATAACAAATGAACATTAATTTCCAACAATTGAATATTTCATTCCATTCCTACCTATAAATTCTTTTGAGATTTAAACAAATTTGCTAAAATGGGAAAACAAGTCTTCCTTGTCATGAACCATAAGAAGAAAAAAAAAAGAAAAACCAAGACATTGGCCCTAAAATCTTCAAAAATTTTAACAATAAAAAGTCACGTCACTTATCGTAAAATAAACTCTCTCCATGTTACGAAAAATTCTTTGGTCTCTCTTTCACCTAAAAAAGGAAAGGGACAAGAGAAAATACGTTTCCCTCTGCCTCCTCCTACAACAACCGAGATGACGTAAAAACCCTTCCATAATTGTCGTGGCTAAAAAAAAAAATACAGAGACATGATAAAAAAATTACATATCACCATAGTCCATATCACACACTGTTCCACATCTTTCTCCCGGATCGTGACTCGCAATCACCGAATCGTCGTTCAAACTGTAGGTTTTTGTAGGGGGTTTCCGTGAGCGAAATCCTTGACATGGTTGTGGAGCCATTAACTGAGTTTAAGGATGCCTGTCTGGAGCCAACCCGCGACTGGGGAAACCGCTGGAAGGGGACAAAAAGAGCGAGTAAGTTTGGGGCCAAAATGATATGCAAGAATTAAGTTTCTTTTATGGTAGCCCTGATACAAATGAATGTTTTTTTTCTTTCTTTCTTTTTTTTATTACAATATGGAAAGATGAAGTAAATCCTGAACTTTGAGGTGTTATGAGCATTACTTAAAAACAGAAATCCATAAACTAAAACATATTTTCTATGTATGACTGCCTTAGTCCCACCAAAAAAAAAAAAAAAAAAAAAAAAAAAGGGATGAGCACAACAAATGGCAAGGAAATGACTCATTCCTTTAGACAGCAAACATTGTGGAAAATCATGAGAAATTTAATTGTTAGTGTCCAGTTAACCCAATGCCACCAGGTATGGCAATACATATTATGTCATGCCCACTGTGAGTTACTTTATCAATTGCTTTTACAAATTGTACTAAGTCACCAATGGGGCCAATTACAAGTACTGCCTGTATTGCATGTTTACCCCTTTCCTTGATTTTTGAAAATATTTTACTTATCTTATGTTGCTGCTACTAAAAGTTTATAAAGTTATAGTAATTATGTCTACAATAAAAAAAAACACCATCGATATTCATCGCATTAGTAAAAAAAAATGCTTTCCCGCAAATTCAAGGAAAGGTGAAATCAAGGTAAGGTCACAAGGTCTACTAATTAAATCCTTTGGGCTAAGCACTTGCAGAGCATCTATATGCTGGATTCATTTTACAAAAAAATAAAAAGCGAGCACAAGCTTTCTCCCCGCGGCACTGGGTTAATCCCATCATGCAAAAAAGGATGACTAATGTAAATTTTGTTGCATGACATTGCAAGCACTCAATTAAACATGCAGCTATAAACATTCGCAGTGTTCAAACTTTACTAATAGTATTGTTTCCCGGAAGTACTTTGTTTGCAATGCTCAAGCATGCAAACAGTAATACAAAAATTGCAAATAACTTTGCTATAATAATTCTTTAAAGATTATAAAAATATAATTATATATATCATTTATATAATATATTATATAATATATAAAATATATATACATTTATATAAATATATACATAATTTCATATTTACATATTATACATATATAACAAAAATAACATATAGATAATATTAAAACATATATAAAAATAATATATAAATATATAATATACATAATATAAGTATTTTTAAGATTATATGTTTTAAAATATAGGGATATATATAATATGATATTATATGTATATATATTAGATAAATATGTATTACACATTATATATTATGTATATATAATGTATATAATATATATATAATATATATATATATATTGTATATATAATTAGTATATATATATGATTTTATATATAATATGTATATATATATATGATATATATATATATGTATATTATTATATATAATTTAATATAAAATTTAACATATATAGAATATATTTATATTAGGATAAAATGTATTTTATAAAATTACATAAAAATTATATATAATATATTATTTATATATAATATATTTAATTTTATATATATATATTATTATAATATTTTTATATATAGATATTTAAAAATTTTCTTATTATTATTATTATTATTTTAATATTTTTGGATATATGTTATTATTGTTTAAAATGTAATATTATTTATTTAATTTATATATATTTTATATATAATTAATTTTTTATGTATATATGATATATTAATATTTTTTAGATTATATATATTATATATATTAAAATATATATTATATTAAATATATATTATATATTGGGATAAAAATATATGTAATATTATTTAAAATTTAATATATATATATTATATTAAATATATTATTTTATATATAATAAAATATATATATATATAATAATATAAATTTTTAAATTTTATAATATAAATATAAAATATATATTTATATATATATATATTTAATAAATATTAATATATATGTATATATTTTATTATATAATATATATATATATATATATAATATGTAATAGTATATATATATATGTAAATATATATATGTAATATATATATATATATATATATATTATTATTAAAATTATAAATAATGTATATAATAAAAATAAAAATAATTATAATATATATATATAATAAAATATATTATATTATATATAATATATATATATTATATAATATATAATATATATTTTAAAATATTATATATATATAATAATATATAAATATATATATATATATAAAAAATATACAACAAATATAAATAATAAAAATAATTAAACTCAAATTTTTAACTTTTTTCACATATATAAAAAAAAAAAAAATATAATTTATTTATATTTGGTCCGTTTTTTGTGTAAAGGGTTGTTTAAATAAAAAATAACCTTATAGTAAATATCAAAAATTAAAATTTAACAAAATAAATATATGATATACTAACCATATACAAAATTTTAAAATATATAAATATTGGATTAGAATATAAAAGATGTTTATAAATAAAAAAATATATAATACATAAATATATAACTATTTTCCCCTATAAAAAATATATAAATATGTGCATAGACATATAAATTTATATTTTTATTAATATATATAAATATAAAATATATATATTTATATATAATATATATATATATATAATGTAGTATGAAGTGAAAATACAAAAACTACATATTACAAAAAAATATATGCACATAAAAAATTTATGAGTGTGTTTTTGTCCGTGCAGTGTGTGCGTTGTGTGGGGTGTTTAGTAAATTTAAATAATCTGCAGGCCATAATAAGCATAGGTAAAAAATGTAAAAACTTCCTGCTTTGCCCCTTTCCTTGATCATTTTTTCCCCTGACCCAGTATCCCCTAAAAAAATAAAAATAATAAAATAATAATAAAATAATAAAATAAAAAAACTAAAATTCACCAAAACGAAAAAGATTAAAAATTTTAAATTTCCAATGCATCTTTTCTTTCCTTCCCGGTAAATTCATGGGCTAGGCGGAAAAGGGGAAAACCAGAAGAATATGCAGTACAATGACAAAGAGTGCAAAAAGTACTTTTGTGTGCTATGTAAAAAATTTAAAAAAGGCCCAGGAAAACAAAAAACACAGAAACCAAATAATAAAAAAAGAGAAAAACACACATACAGTCCAAAAAAGCACAAGTAAAGTTAAAGAAATGTTTAGCTATGCCAAAATTAAGGGAAAAATAAAGACGAGATGAGAGGAAAGAGGGGGGAAAAAAGAAAAAAAAAAAAAGAAATGAAACCAACACTAAGATAGTATATTTTTCGGTTAGTGCATGGTTCATTAGCTACGAGTTTTTAACGTTCGGGGAAAACGGGGGCTGTAAATGTATTATAAAAAGAATGACAGAATGAAGCTTTCAAGGAAACAGAGAGATGAGGATTGGGGAGAGAGAGAGGAGAGATAGAGAAGGAAGACAGGAAGAAAAAAGGGAGGAGGGGGGAGGGGGAGGGAGGAGGAGGAGGAGGATGAGGAGGAGGAGGAGGGGAGGAGGGGGAAGGAGGAGGAGGAGGAGGGGGAGGAGGAGAAGAAGAAGAAGAAGAAGAAGAAGAAGAAGAAGAAGAAGAAGAAAAAGAAGAAGGGAAGAAGGAGAAAAAGGAGAAGGGAAGGAAAAGGAAAAGGAGAAGGAGAAGGAGAAGGGAAGAAAAAGAAGAAGAAGAAAAAGAAGAAAGAAGAAAAAAAGAAGAAAAGAAGAAGAAAAAGAAAAAGAGAAAGAGCAGGAGGAAGAAGAAAAAAAAGAAGAAGAAAAAGAAGCAAAAGCAAAAGAGAGAGGGGAAAGGGGGGGAGGAAAAGTAAAGAATTTATTGTATATTTTCCCCCCATGCAAATTGCAGTAAATGCTTTTCCCCAAAATTTGTCTCCTCACCTCATTTTTCTAATTTCCCCTTTTAATGTAGTTTAATGACAAAATGTGGAAAGTCAAAAAATAAAAACCCAAAAGAGAGCTTAAGCGAATTTAAAAAGTCATTTACAATGTGTGAAAAAATTTACTATAGACAAGCCCAAGAATAGCATTAACCATGAAAAGCAAAGATTGCTGATCAGCAGTCACACAAGAAAATAAGAGGAGGAAAGTTAAAGTAGTACCTGTACTTGGGCCCCGGAAGTTCTGTAAATCTTCCTATTTAAAAAATAAAGAAATGCTTCCCATTAAAATAATTCCAACATTACTCAACAAAAAAAATTATGAGGAAAAACTATTTTTTAACTAAAAACTTAACCATAAAATTTATTATATACAAATGCTAGAAAAGACAGAGTGATTTTAATATACTAGTATCTATTTTTGCGGGAAATAACAGGTGATAATATAGAGCAAAAATTTTATTCTTTTTTTATGAGGAAAAAATATCAGCAAATTCTAGCCCTAATAAAATATTTGTGTCCAGAACAGCCTTCATTTCCCCTAAAATGATGGCAGATACAAAACCCCAATTTTTTAAAAAAAATATCTTGCATAAAGAAAAAAGAATTGAATTGGATTCACTTTCCACCTTGATAAAAATTCTGCAATTTTTCAGCATAAAGTTTTGTAGCAACTGAACGATTAATCTGTTGCTGAAATTTTTGGGTTGAATCAAAACCCCAAATTCTTAGAGGAAAATCCAATAATTAATGATATTTTTAAAGAACTTCAAAAAGGAAAATGGTATTCTTTTTATATGATTTTTTATAAGGATACCCAAACTTGGCAACAATAAATCTCTCCTGATTTCCAAAGTCCCCTTTGAAACAGAAAGAAATATCTAACACGTAGCCATTAAAGAACAGCAGATAGAATTATGATAATTTAGAAACCAAAAAAAAAGAAAAAAAAAAATAAATAAAAAGATAATAACAATAAGTCTTTCGTATTTCTTTATGTGGTTGTTTTGTTCACAAACGATGTGTGTGAAATAAAAGGGCCGAACATAAATAATTTCATGTCTGGTTAATTTTAAAGAAAAAAAACAACATGGAAAAAAATCCAAACAAAATTTTAAAACCTAGACAAAAAAAGAAAAAGAAAAAAAAAAATTAAAAAAAGAACCCCAGTACACCGGGTATGAAAATACAAAAAAAGAACAGAAAAAAAAAAAAAAATTACAGTAGAATGGCGAGTGTGAAGTCACCATACTCACCACTAGACCACAGATGATAAATTTAACGAAGCAGAGACTTCACTTAAAGCTAAACCATCTCACCAAAGATGAATGCCATTACCACATTTTTTACCTGTCGCGCAACTTTCCCCAAAAAGCAGGTTTTAAAAATGGCGACTTTTGGGCCCCTAACCACTCATTCAGTGAAAAAAAGAAAAACGATTTAAATGTCAAAAACTAAACACTTGTGAAAAAAGTATTTAAAAAGTACGAGCTAATGTTAAAAAGAGATGAAGGGTAAATGTGACTTTGGCAAAAATTAGTAACATCAAAAAATAAGAAAAACCTGAATGACTGGGGGGAGGAGGAGAACCGGTAGAAAACAAAACGGTAATTAAGCAGAGTCAAAGGCAAATGAGGGGGAAAAAGCTGACCACTTGTCTTCCTATTTGCGGGGCCCCAATGCCCAAAAAAGCATTGCTATTTGTGGGAGGAAAAACTTTACAACTTCCATGCAGGCAAGTTTCACTTGGGAGAATGTACCTTGTTTAAAATTTTTAAGCTATTAAAATCACCTTTTTGTACTGTTTTGACATTAATATTTTAGATTTCAGGTATAAAAAATTTTTTTTTATTTTTAAGACATGAATTGTTCTGGATCTTAAACAGAGGGACAAAAGCCAGCAAGTCATTTCTTGTGGTCCTAAAATGAGTCAACGAAAAACAGCAACTGCTAAAAAAACATCAAATTCGATTTTTCCCTGGGGGGAGGGGGGGGGAACCCTGTACTAAAAAAAGTAAATAACAGTTTTTGGGATGAGGCAGAGACAGGTATGGGTTAGTTCAAATGCTGCCCGAAAAAAACTGAAAATTTCACAAAGCTTGTTTTTTTTTTTGGTTGTGGGTGCTTCAACCGATTACCTTCTCCAAACGAAAAAGCGGAAGACCCGGGGGGATCCATCACCCCTTGGGGGGTTTGGGGAAATAATTTACCATCGACGGGCATTTGAAGCTTTTTTGATAAAAATATTTTAAAATCAAAGAGAGTTAACATGCCGGATAACCAACCCTCTTTTTTTTTTAAATTTTGACAGAAAATTTAAAAATTTTGTCTAATAACCTATTTTTGCCCACACAAAACTAGACAAACAACCCGTAAACATTTTTTAAACTCCTGGCAAATTTCATGGAAACTTTAAAACTCCCCTCAATATAATCTCCATCAAGAACCTTGATTTTCCTTACATCACAATGAGATTAAAACAAGACATGGGAAACAAAGAGCAGTGTATTTTTTAAGTAGAGACAAATGAATATGTGAGTATACGTGGCTGTGTAATAAAAGCAAGATATTTTCCCACGCCTTTTGGCAAAAAAATTTGCAAAGTTTTTCTAATTTCAGAAATGTCATTTTCCCTAAAAAAAACAATATCTTTTTGCATTTAAAGATTTATTTTCCAACGGAATAAAAATAGTATGGATCTACTTAAATGTTTCCCCAATGGCATCCTTACATAGCAATAACAAATTTCTTTAATTTTTATGAAAATTAAATTATAAAAAAACATTACAAGCTGAAAAAAGATATTTAATGAGATCCAAAATTTTGAGTCCACCCTAAATATTTTTTGAAATCCCCCTTCTCTTTCCATAACTAAGATTGACATCCCAAAACCTTCAACTGTTCAAAATACTTACCACATGGGGAAATTTGAAAAAAACAGAAATTGTAATGCAAACGCCCCACTAAGTTCAGATTTTTTTAAAATCTAAATGCTTTACAATCGTTTTCTCTTAAGAAAATTAGAAAAATAGATAGAATCCAGGTAAATCCCCCAAATGCTCTGAGGAAAGGTGCTGAAACCCGAAAAGGCCATTTAAGCCAAAAAGCAGCAGGAAAACAGAATCAGCAGTAAACATTTTGCTTTTTTTAAGGCTCTGAAATCCCCTGAGTAAGCAATGAGTCGAGAGTCAAGTTTTGATAAACCCCTTAGGAAAGGATTTAATGTCCATATGTAATTTATGAAAGCTTCATTAAATGCTGTAATAGTTTTTTTTTTTCATGTTAAAAAAGAAACTGGACTTGAGTTTACAAGAGAAATTCATGCCCAGAGTTGGTAAAGCTAAAAACTGAGATAGGAAAGAATGCAAAATTTTATATGGGAAATTTTACCTAATGTTTCCCTTTCTGCCTATTTTTCATCATTCATTCTACGAATTGATTAAGTTACTCGGTCTTTCATATAATGTTGACTTGATTCCAAAAAATATTATTATTAACTTTCAAAATGTTCATCTTTAAAAAATTAGTTCTATACAAAATGATTTGGTCATTTTCCCTTGTAAAAACATCAAAAAATCAAATGAGACAATCAATAACTTTTTGCACAAAACCCCTTTTAAAAACAAGCACACAACACCAACACAAAAAAAAGTGCACCTACCACAACTAATTTTTGCTCTTGCATTCATAAATTTACTAGACCATGAACTTAAAAAATCCCCCTTCCACATCTTTCAGAGAATTTCTAAAAAGCAAGGTATATTTTTCCCTTTTATTCAATTATTTTTTCATCCACACACCCAAAATAGGCAAAACTAAAAATGCCAGAATCTAAAAAACACCCCCCACACTTACACACACACCACACACAAACACAAACAAGACCCCAAACCCCACACCCAAAACCCCCATACTCTTACTTAGATCACCCACAAACCCCTTTTTGCCCTCCTGCCCTGCTCTTTATACTGTTAAACATTTTCTGTCCCCCGCTAGCACCACCTTTCCCTAGCCTTACCCTGAAGGAAAAGCGGAAAGCTTCCCCCACTTTCCTGGGGCCCGTCAATAACCCCGCCACAGTCTTTAATCGGAAGGACAACAGGACGAAAAAAAAATATTTGTTTGTATTTCTGATTATCATTCCATTTTGTAGGGCATGTTCTTTGAGATGAGAGAAAGAATTTTTAGACAGCTAGTTTTTAAAGGTAATTAAGACCCTGGCTCAAATGAAATTTTTGCTACAATAAAAAGGGCCAAAAATTTTTTACCTTATTTTTTGTAATAGGAAAAAAATTACATCCCCCAAAATTATATATAATATTCATGCATATAAAAAAAAAAGTACAAGTGAAAAGTCTCTCTCAAAGGTACCTCAGTAAAAAAAAAACAATGGACTTTTTAACTGAAAGTACAAAAGCTCAAAACCATTTAAAAAAAACATAAATTTCCTTCTCCTGTAGACAAAGTGGGTCAAGTTCCCCTGAAGGTGACGTAGTCCACATGGGGAGAGTGGTGGCAGGTGTTCAACCCTTGGGTCCCCGATCATCCGCACACCGGAAAAAGGGCAGGATGTAGAATAGAGGGAATTAAATTGCAGAGACCTTAAAAATATTTTAAGTTTATAAATTACAGGATAAAAACGTATATAAAAAAACTCTTTAAAGGGGGAAGGTATAACTAAAACCCCAACAAATAATAAAAATTTATGAAATTTCACCATAACGCACACATAAAATAGTTTTATCTTAACAAGCCTGTGAGTATATGAGAAGGCCCTTTTAAGATTTTAAATTTTGTCCCCAAAACATGCACGTCCCACTACAGCTTTTGGGTTTTTTTTAATTTTTTTTTACACATGTGGGTTCAAGGCACTTACACAGGGGGTCTACAATATTCCCAAACCTGACTGACCCCCACGCTTTCCCCATCCTGAATTCCGGAAAAAAATTATTTTTAATATATCATTACCTTATAATCTACTATAATTTTGATATTTCTGATATTTATTAAACCCTTTTTTGCGGGGAGATTTTTACTAGCCCCGGCCCGCTGCCCCGGGGGCTTATATCGTCCCCCTAGCAGGCAACCATCATCCCAAAAACCAGATCCCTGCCGTTTCTTCATAATATAAGAAGATATGTTTTTTATTTTATTTTACATCTTTTTAAAATCTGATTGCCCAAAATTTGAAAATCAAGACTGTAGGGTATTTTTGTTTTTTAAAGGAATCCCCTAATGACATTTCGGGCTATAGTCCGAATAAAAAATGTAGTGTGCGGCACATGGAGTTGAAACGTCGGTTGTGGGATTTTTTTTGGGGGGGGGGGTTTTATGGTAAAAATGAAAAGTGTTAAAACCGACTTTAAACACACTTCACTGGCAGTAAAATAATCTTTTTCCGTGATTTTAACAAAAAAAAAACTCAGGATGCCTACTACTTAGGCATGTGCGACGTGCCCCCGGTAGAGGGCCCCCCCATGCCCTGGGATGTGGTAATGCCACCCCCTCGCCAATGGGTTAACATACAAACGGTAATATATATTTTTTTTTTTAACGGGTCTTGACTCCAAACAAATCATACCAAAACAAGGGACTTCAATAGGAATCTTCACAATTCCTGAAAAGTGGGAATAATTGTTTACTTATACAAAAATCCAGGGGAAAGGGAAGGCTAAAAATCACCGCAGTAAAATCCCTTAGTGAATCCATAACCTAACCCCAATATTTTTCCCAAAGGGATCCAGGCTACTCCCAACAAAAAAGCCTATTCTGTTGACTCAAATTGTTAAAAACACTTAACGCTTAACAAAGTCAAACCTTTTCTTGTTGGGGTCCAGCTCTCGCACAATTTTGAGGTCAGTTCGGCGAATGTACGAGTCAACAAGCAGGCCAAGGTTCGTAGCATTCAGGGCCTTCTGGGAAATGTTGCCTGTACACAGTCCCCAAAGGTCTTGGTTGCTTTCCCTTTCCTTTTTTCCCTATTTATGAAAGAAATTTTGATCATAAAAATTAAATGAAAAATAATGTAAGGAGAGGGTAAAAGATAGGTGGTAAAGGGAGAGTAAAACTACAACGGGGAAAAAGGTAGGGGAAACTAGAAGAAGAAAAACAAATAGATAAATAAAAACAATACTGAATCTGAAATCAATATGATAAATATGAAAAAAACTGATTCAAATATTAAAAGGGACGCTAGTTTCAAATGCCAATAGTAATGATAACCCGTTATGCGTTCAATTTAGCTTGAGGTCTGTACACAAGAAAATAATATTTTTCATTTCCTCTGTATGAATCTAAGAAAAAAGATGACTACTTCAAAACAGTAAAAGGACAAAAAAATCTATTGGCTTCTAATAGTCAATTACAAAAAATGAAAAAAATGAAAAAGCAAACCCGAAATACCATTCACCTCCCAAATATCCCCACGTACCACAATAAAGGCTAAACTAGTCTCTTACCAAAATGATGCCAGAAAGGGGGTAGTCAACAGTGGGCCCGTCGTCATCGTTCCCCAGCGGAGGTGGCGGATGTTGAGCTTCTGGTAACCCCCTTCGATCCATCCAGCTTGGGTTGAGGAGCAGTTTGGGGAACCAAGCATCGACCTGGGGATGATGCGGAAGAATTTTTAAAGAAAAAATATGAACAAAAATATAATACTGTATAAAGGCACTGTTCTTTCCTTTATTTTTTATCAATTTCATGTTTTTCTCTTTTGTGTCTTCATAATCCTTGTTTATAATATTTCATCAACTAAATGAGTATGTTGAAATCTAAAGAAATTACACTATAGGACACAACAGAATATTCCAAAATCTAATTACAGCCAAAAATATACAAAATTTCCTTTCTAGTCAGTCATAAAATGAGAATCACTTTATCCCTATTAAACCCCCCAAAACAAAGAAACCCAAAAAACAACAGAAGAGAAAAAAACGCACCCAAGATGACATTCCTTCAATCAAACAAAATCACATCTGCAGGATACTGGTGGCATAGGACGAGGACTTGGCGCAAGACCCACCAAAGCCATGAAAGTTCAATGTGGGTGACTCTTGCCAGGTATTGTCTCAGACATCCTCATCGTTGGGTACGTAGCGTTGATAGGATAACATATTATTGTAATTTAAAAAGATTTCAAAATTAAAAAAAAAAGAAAGGG
>NW_023660875.1:0-18500 GCF_015228065.2 Penaeus monodon
GGAAATATCACTGAAGAAATATGCTTTCCTAGTAGATATGGTTTAGTTTAGTTGCACCTCTATGGCTTATTAGTTTTGAAATGGTCCAAACTATGCCCACATATTGCATCATACATGTACCAACATATCGCGTGAAAATCCGGTGTAGTAGAACGAAGTTGTTAGTAAAAGTAGTCTGTGAAGAACATCGAACTCGAAACCATGATCATACTTTAATAGGACCACTACTATAGTGCGATTGCCGGGTTTTCTCGCCGAGATTCTCGAATATATTCAGCCACGATGAGGACTGTTAGTGTAATCCTCTGAGCGGGAAGCGGCTGTCAAGTGTTTGTGCTTGAGAGATTTGATGACCGTTCTGACTCGGTTTACCGATGCTCAGAGGAGGATATCAATCCACAAGTCTGGAAGTATAGTAAACTCCTAACAAGGAAAAAAGACATAATTACAAAACTGAGAGCTTGCCACTATAGAAGAAAACTTGAACAGAAAATGTAGTAACACTTTTCACTAATATTTGGTATTAATGTTTACATGAAAATTTCATTAATAAACAACTATTTGTTCGTAAATATAATATGACACTGATACTTGCTACTAGCAGAACTATTACATACTGTACCATTACTTCTTTATCTACAGTTGATATTATTATGCATGCCACGTCTTTTATTATGTGAATATTATATTACTACTGCAATTTGTAGATACCTGTAATTCTGTACCCCCTCTGTTACTTCCTGTAATATATGGCAACCACAACCACGTTCGCGCTATCCCCCTTATTGCATTTCGTTATGCGGAAGTAATTCCTCGGAAACCCACCTGTATAAGTCAAAATTAATGAATGGTATAGCATCTCTTAAATATTTTCAGTTTGATATCCCAGTGCTTTCATTTAAACTTGCCCCAAAAGAGAAACTTGCCTGACGATTCTTATTTATGCTGGTAAATTATTATGCAACATTGCATAAATGTATTGATTTGTATTCCGATATTAGCTACTGAATATTCGAACCATTGGAGGTGTACAAAACAGAAAATATCCCACTATATATACAATACGAAAGAATTGGGTAGTGAAAAGAATTTGACTTATATGGTGTAAGTATCAGTAATATGTTTTGGAAAAATGTATGTTACATTTACTTAACCCAAAACCGATGGGCATGGCATGGAGATACATGCCATGCTCACTGTGAGTTTACTTTATTATTTATATTTTTATATTATTATTATTATTTTTTTTACACATAGAAGGCTACACTTGTTACAAGTCACTAATGAGGCAATTGCAAGTACTACCTATCTCGTCTGTTTACCCTTTTCCCTGTTTTTTCGAAAATATTTTATATTGTTCGTACCAAGATCAGTAACATAATAATAATGTCTATACTAAAACTAACACCATCGATATTCATAGCATTAGTAAAGAAAACCCTTTTCCCGCAAATTCAAGCAAAGGTGAAATCAGGTAAGGCCGCAAGGTCTACTAATAGACTCCTTTGTGGCTAAACACTTACAGAGCAATAATAATAATAATAATAATGTTACGCCGACCGCCTCGTCTCTCTGCCACCAACACAAGGCAGGCTAGGCAGACGGCGTGCTATCCACAGGGTCGTGAACACTGAACAGCTCCAAGAGGCACCGAACACCACAGCGTCCCAGAACACCAGGAGAGGAAACGCCAAGTGGCGAGGCAGGGCACGAAGTAAACACAAAATGACAGTCTTTCCTTTATTTACACAAGTTATTTACCCGTACACTTTTCTATAGGCACAATACAGGGGGAAACCAGCATGTCACACTGCACGATACTGCTTATAACAGGGCAACACAAAGTTATATCAGGTCACAAGGGCACACACGAGGTCTTCACAGGAGGAGCACCCAACTCCGTCTCTTGGCTTGTTCCTCCGCTCACAGCCAGCTGCGTCATGTTTGCCCAGGTTCCTTTCATGTTAACACATGTTTCGCACAGTCTCCGAAAGACCCACAGGCGTAGCACTATCCCCCCCTATCAAGCAGACGACCCGTCTGCTCTGACATACTAACCTGAAACAAACTACAGAAAATTTAAATAAAATCAGTTCTCAGAAACACAAAAATCTTTCATCCAGCGCGGCTTTCTTCGCTCTCTCTTGAGTCGCTCTGGAGGAGGAGTGGGCGGCGGTAGATTGGCAGTGGCACCCAGAGGGATATCTTCTGCCCCAAGACCTGGCTCATGGTCACCATTGACGTCTGCTGCATCGCCCTCACCGTCCAATGCTCGCCCCATCTCGTCAGCGTCTGCCACGTCCTCATCGCCGCTACTGGGGCTAACGTCATCTTCTTTTTCACCATGGCCCCAGGAGTAGCTTCCTGGCCCATGGTAACGCCCACGCCGGTGCGCCAAGTCCTCGAGGAAGTCAGGCAACGCCCCACACCAACCAACTCCTCGCTCACCGACGACTCTTCTGGACGCTCCACTTCCTCACAAGTGCCCAGCTTTGCACCAGCTGGCACCTTCAGGTCCTTATCAGAGAAGTTAGCTACTAAAACTGTAACTAACCCCTCCCCTGGTCCAACAAGGCTCCACCCAACCGCTACGCCATCAGCCAGCTGCAGGTTTTGGATGGGCTCCACGAGGCCCTCTACTCCACGCATCACTCTTGACAGTCGACACCGGATTATAGACTCTGTCCTGGGGGAAGGTGCAGTCGCTCAGCCATAACTACCTCTGCACAGCAACCTCTGGAAGCAAGGGCACATCTTCACCGTGCACTCTCACCAGCTTCCATCCAAGGTCGACAACACGCCTTACTCTGCGTCAGGTAGTCAAGGCCCAGCAAGCAGTGCTCGTCCAGATCGGCCACATACACCGCCAGCCGCTGCACCGTGCTGCCCACGCCAATACGAGCCTCCACTGGCCCCTTGAGCTGCACACAATGCCCCGTGACAGCACACAGTCTCTGTGGTGCGTCTGGAAGTCGCATAGTGGCCAACATATCAGGCCGCACTAGGGTCTTCTCAGCCCCAGTGTCCACTGTCAGGCGGCATGGCTTCCCATCTATTGAGCCCTCCACCTGCATCGTGCTGGTTCGACGGCAGCTTACCCAAGTCGGGGCCCGGAAACCGAGGACGGCTGGGTTTCGGCCCCCTTCTCCAGCCTGTCCGAGTTTTCCGCCTGTACCACTTCCTTAGCCTTAGGACATGCACTCGGATGGTGACCATACCTACCACAGTCCTTGCAGCACTGCTGGAAGGCATCAGAATCCGTCCAGTTGAGAGGACGTGTTCTCCGCTCCCTCTGACACTGACTACGTCTGTGCCCTTCCTCACTGCAGCCCCAACACAAGCCTTGGAAAGTGCTAGGGCTCACCTTCCTCAATGCTACCTTCTCCACTTTAGCCTTCCGGCCCCGGAGGTCACGGCGGGGCTGAGCAGCTGGCCCTAGGCCACTGGTTTGCCTTCAGAAGGCCTCGAACTCCAAGCCCTTGCCAGCGCCACCTGCAGGTCCTCAGGGTGTGCCTCCTCAATGTAGATTTGCAGCTGCTGGTCCTGCAAGCGTCAACAAGAAATCGCGGGCCAGGACCACGATCATATCTTCCGCAGCCGCAGGTACGACCTCCTTACCAGCGCCTCCACATCCTGCGCCAGCTGGGACAGTGTCTCGCCATGCTCACGAGTCCGCTTCTCAAGTGGGCCCGATATTCCTCGGCCTGGTGGTGGTGCCCGAAACGGCTTTTTCAAAGCCTCCGCCACGCTGGTGTAAGAGGCATGTTGGGATGCTGCAGATGCCCCAACACTTCCACCGCGGGCCCTTAGCGCTGTTACCAGCTGTAGGCCTTCTCTTCCTGGCTCCAGCCCTGGGCAGATGCCAGTATTTCAATTGGGCGACATATGCCTCCCAGGCCACCTTCCCGTCGTACTCAACTAGCTTACGCTTCACAAGAATGTCTGGAGGCCGAGGGGCTGCGGGGTGGAGAACGCGTGCCGTGAACTAACACCCCGGGGGGAGGAAGGGGGTGAGGGAGGCGACGAGGCGGGTTGACCGGGTCCGAGTTTGCCGCCACCTATATCCAGGGAGCGGTTCCGATGGGTCCCCAGCCTTCTGCAGCGACCACTGGCTCCGACACGACGCTGCGAGCCTGGGGTTTCCTGCCACGGACCCCAGGCAGACCCAGTAAACCTGACACTCTGGCATCTGTTGCCAGAACCTCGTCTGCCTTCTCTGCTTGCACGTTACTACCTCGTGACGCCGCCTTTCCTCCTTCACTTCCTCCCTCAGCCCTGAACCTCGCCCTTCAGAGTCTGCACCTCCTCCATCAGTTCACTCTTCACGCTGTTGCAGGCCTTGTCAGTGTACTGCTGAGTTTCCATCTTCACAGATGCAAGATTGCTCTGTAGCACCTCAACAAGTTGGCAGAACTGTTCCTCTTGCTTCCTTGCCTGCATCTCGACGAGATGGTGCGCCTGCTCGCGTGCCCTCTGTGCCTGCTCTTTCTGCCCTTTGTGCATTTCCTCCCTCATACGGCCAGCATGGCAGTGATCAGGTTCCATCTGGCTCGGCTTCACCTCACTCGTGCCTGCCTCAGTCATAGCCTCCTCTCGCTCATGGCTGCCGCCATCTTTGGACGACATGATAAATCGGCGCGTCACTGATCAAATATCACAAATCCCACTCCTGACACCATTTGTTACGCCGCCGCCTCGTCTCTCTGCTACCACACAAAGCAGCTAGGCAGACGGCGTGTTATATACAGGGTCGTGAACACTGAACAGCTCCAGAGCACCGAACACCACAGCGTCCCAGAACACCAGAGAGGAAACGCCAAGTGGCGAGGCAGGGCACAAGTAAACAAAATGACAGTCTTTCCTTTATTTACACAAGTTATTTACCCGTACACTTTTCTATAGGCACAATACAGGGGAAACCAGCATGTCACACTGCACGATACTGCTTATAACAGGGCAACACAAAGTTATATCAGGTCACAAGGCACACACGAGGTCTTCGCAGGAGGACACCCAACTCCGTCTCCTGGCTTGTTCCTCCGCTCACAGCCAGCTGCGTCATGTTTGCCCAGGTTCCTTTCATGTTAACACATGTTTCGCACAGTCTCCGAAAGACCCACTGGCGTAGCAATAATAATAACTAACAATAACAATAACAATAACAATAATAAAATAGGTCACAGTATTTTCCTGGCGACATTGAGTTAAATGTTGTTTACTTTTATGAGACTAGCTTCAGTAGCAACATTTGGCATATTAATCTAATTGTGCATGTTTTTCTTCACTTAAGGGATTTTATTTCATCAAAAATATTCTGAACACAAAAATAACAGTTATTTTTAATTACAAATTACGATTTCCCATACGCAGTTCCCGCTATATAGTAAGGTGGACATATGTGTAGTACACTTTGGTTGTCATTCGTTTCCTATGCTTTTAACGTTACGGATGAACGGTTTTCTCGCGGTGGATTATGCTATCATTATCATATATTTGATTAATGAAATGTGTATGTTCACACACATAATATATGGTGGGAGTTATCTCAGAGTAGATCAGAAATGTAAATATAGTAGGTAGACCACTAGCGTGGTATTGTATGTACACATACACACGCCACACGCACAGGCACAGGCACACATACACACGCACGCGCGCACGCACAGGCACACATACACACGCACGCGCGCGCGCGCTCACACACTCGCACACATAATCAATTTGAAGCCATAGCTAATGTTACACTTTATTTTATTTCTATATAAAGATAATCCTTTTCACCACCAAGTAAATGAAAATTAGATTAAGTGTAAGCTTAGATGAGAATTGTGTAACAATTATAGTAACTTTAAGTGTTTAGCGTCGAACACCAAATGTTGCGTTTTGATGGGAAATGATGTATAACTTATATAAATGGAAAAACAATTCATGTTTTAGCCGAGGATGGAAGGGTTAAATCCTATTAACCAAAAATAATTGAAAACCAAAAATAATTGAATATATATCAAGACATTCTCCTTACTATAAGAATATTTTTTATTTAATCATTATATATTTATGTTCAAGTTGAGTTTGAACCCACCGAAGTGGGCTATAGAAAAAATTGAGTAAGACTCATTGAGTTTGTTTCCCCTCCACGGAATCTTTAGTAAAAGGCGAAAGATTTATGCGTTTTGAAGGGAAACCAGAGTTACAAATAATGGTAACCGAATTGACCAACAAAGGTAGACTGAGGATTCGTAGAGCGATGTGTATAAGGGCAAGAAAGACGTATCTTGAAATAAGCGCTATTATTTTACTTAATAAGGATTAGCACGCATAAAAGTAAATGTGTTATGATATTTACGTTAACCAAATATATAAGCCAGGTAGTTTGAACATAACTGAACTTAACAAAAGAAATTGAAAGATCGCTTATGACGAGGAATATTTTTCCCTTAAATCATCAATCATCGAAATAACGGTTTTGAAGATACACGACCCTTTTAATTCTCGTATTAGATTATCTTGTAGTACCTAGAAATGTGCAAATGAATTTCATTGGAGATACAGTGGAATAGACAATATGAATAACGCATTCAGTATTCATATAGTTTAGTTTAGTCCCTGTGTCACGTTATTTGATATGCATGTCTTGTTTTAAACTATGTATAGTGTATGCATTAAGTTCCCCACTATACTTTACTGTATACCATTTGATCAAATAGGTGTAGATTATGTAATTATTTTTAAATGGGCAAACTACGTCCACATATTACATCATATATACATCAACATACGAAACGTAAAAACCCGTTGTATTAGAACAAAGACCTCAGTAAAATGTAGTGTGTGAATGAATGTAGATTATGAAAGCATGATCATACTTTATAGGATCACTTCTATAGTGCGATTGCCGGGTTTTCTCGCCGAGATTCTCGGATATGTTCAACCACGATGAGGACTGTTAGTGATATCCTCTGAGCGGGAAGCGGCTCTCAAGCGTTGTGCTTGAGAGATTTGATGACCGTTCTGACTCGGTTTACCGATGTTGAGAGAAGGATCACACAAGCTGAGTGGTTGAACATCAATCCACAAGAAGTGTTCTTGAACTTTTGACAACTCCTGAAAAGGAGGAAAAACTCTTATTATAAAAAGGTGTAAGCTTTCTGCATCGTGGATTTCAAAATCCAAGAACTGACTTGAGTGTTTAAGCCAAATTTCTGTTAAATGTTTTGTCTACTCTTGATGCCATTGTTATCAGTAATGCCATTGTCACTACCAGTGTTATTGTTGTATTACTATTGCAGTTATTAATTACCTCTTTGAGTTCTGTAACCCCTTTTACTTCATGTAAATATGTGACTCGGTAGCAGCAGTAACGCGAAAGTCTGGATGAGTCGGAAATCGTGCTTAACAACGGACACGAATATATATACCATGCGTCCTGGAAGTAGAACGATAATAATGTGTAAACAGATTAATAGAACATTACAAATAGTATGGAATACTAATAAACTGCCAATCCAGGAAAGTAATATAAAATCGTAAACTTGTCAAATGTTCAATGTTGACATGATGTGACAATCATAGCATATCAAGCTTGACGATTCTGTTTAGTGGATCGTGTGATCTAGTGGTTTGGTTCTCTGAGTAATACGCAGTGTTTGAGTCTTCGTAATGGAGGGTATTTCTATTTCTATTTAAAAAATCCATTACTACATTACTTCATCTTATGCACTTGAAGGTTTGTGGAGGCTTAGATGTCTCATGGAGTGGGAAGGTCTTTCACACACTCCAAATTTCAGGTGATACTAACATTTTTGATTTTACAATATCAACTATTTCATAAATTTCATGTAATATGCTCCTAGAGACAGTACTGTAGATCACCATTGAGGTACTGCAATACCTCCGATCCATGGCGGAGGTAAAGGAAGACCCTAGTAAATCTCCAGTTCTCAGAAATCCGTTTAATATCATGTGTTTTAGGGGGGGGGGGTTACTCCACAATATGTTTACATATTGTCTAAATTGAATTGCATTATTTCACCGATCGGCAACGAGGAAGCAAATCTGGAAAGCGTCACTCTTTTGTGGAAGCCTTTTTGATATCAGCTATTTAGAAAGTAGCTAATGTCAAATATTGAGAATGCATATAAATTTTTTCAATTAGTTCATATCCTCTTCAAAGAGAATGAAACAATTACCAATGTACATTCTATGAAGCTATTGTAGATTATGTTCTGGTGTTCTGTGGACAGAGTGGTTCAAGCCCTTGTATTTGCATTTCTTTATAAAAATGTTTTAAAATGTGTTTCTATCTTGCACTTGATATGCACTGTAGATGATGAAGTCAAGGTGGCACAGAGTAGAAAAAGATTTTTTATTTACAGACACATAATTTGATATGATAGTAATATTATAGATAATATACCTGTGGCACTAAGTTCATATGATGAATTAGTTTATATTTTGATTATGAGTAATTAATCCGGATGTAGTAGGGACCCAGTTTGACACTATTCATTTTGACAGAAATAACGCAACAGACATAAATGGAAACCCAAACAGTTTATACAAATCCCGTTGGAGGAATGGATCAGTTTTGGAATTACTGTATTACTTTGTCGATTTCCGACAACAGTGTAGGAATGCCGTAAAGCGTCACCTACTCCTATTTACAGAGGGGACGTTGTATCCTGCAAATGTTAATAATTTGATTTAATAAATTGGAATATTTTCCCTGGAGGGAGTGGACCAATCCCGCAGGTACTGGAATACCGGGCTGATCCGCGGCTAAGTTGAAGCAGGCCCATAGCACTTGCCCATATTTCAGAAAATTGGTAAATATATCTAAAATAGTTATAGTCTAAATTAGACTATACCTTCCAGAGTGATATTAGTGTTACGTATAAATATAATTAAGATCTGAATAGCATATATCCGCGTGTACATTTAAATCGTCTGAATATTACATTTATGCGAACATGTATATCCATCGGTATTTATGGATATATGTGTATATGTGTGTGTGTGTACGCACACATCAGTATGCGTACGAACATTGAAAAAAACGCGGACTTGGTAAATGTCATATAGAATGATATAATTAATTGCGCGAGGAGCTTTTTATTCACCTTACGATATGTACAGGATAGTTTCACATATAATGCCTTGCATGTGAACGTTTTTGTTTCTAAACTTAGTTTTGAAATGTAATTGTGTCATTCACTTGGAGTTTCTTTAGAAAAGCAAAGGTAAATTTGTTATCTGTATAAAGTATTGTAGATGGTGTGAGGTTCTGAGTGTGAGCGATGGTGGGTCGGCGGGTGGGTAGTTTTAGCATACTTACCTGGCACAGGAGATACCGTGATCACGAAGGCGGTTCTCCTAAGGCGAGGCTCATCATTGCACTCCGGTGTCGCTGACCCTTGCGATTAACCCAAATGTGGTTAACTCGAGTGCGCAATTTTTGTAAGCGGGGACTCCGTTCGCGCTATCCCCTTATAACCTTTAATTTTTACCGAAAAGTGTATTAGATCCACTTGTCCACCTAGTCTAGTTAGTAAGTAAGTAAAGTTAAAAGAAAGACCCGTTAACGGGCTCCCCCCGTTAACGGTCTTTTCTTTTAACTTTACTTACTTACTAACTAGACTAGGTGGACAAGTGGATCTAATACACTTTTCGGTAAAAATTAAAGGTTATAAGGGGGATAGCGCGAACGGAGTCCCCCGCTTACAAAAATTGCGCACTCGAGTTAACCACATTTGGGTAATCGCAAGGGTCAGCGACACCGAGTGCAATGATGAGCCTCGCCTTAGGAGAACCGCCTTCGTGATCACGGTATCTCCTGTGCCAGTAAGTATGCTAAAACTACCCACCCGCCGACCCACCATCGCTCACACTCAGAACCTCACACCATCTACAATACTTTATACAGATAACAAATTTACCTTTGCTTTTCTAAAGAAACTCCAAGTGAATGACACAATTACATTTCAAAACTAAGTTTAGAAACAAAAACGTTCACATGCAAGGCATTATATGTGAAACTATCCTGTACATATCGTAAGGTGAATAAAAAGCTCCTCGCGCAATTAATTATTCATTCTATATGACATTTACCAAGTCCGCGTTTTTTTCAATGTTCGTACGCATACTGATGTGTGCGTACACACACACACATATACACATATATCCATAAATACCGATGGATATACATGTTCGCATAAATGTAATATTCAGACGATTTAAATGTACACGCGGATATATGCTATTCAGATCTTAATTATATTTATACGTAACACTAATATCACTCTGGAAGGTATAGTCTAATTTAGACTATAACTATTTTAGATATATTTACCAATTTTCTGAAATATGGCAAGTGCTATGGGCCTGCTTCAACTTAGCCGCGGATCAGCCCGGTATCCAGTACCTGCGGGATTGGTCCACTCCTCCAGGGAAATATTCCAATTTTATTAAATCAAATTATTAACATTTGCAGGATACCACGTCCCCTCTGTAATAGGAGTAGGTGACGCTTTACGGCATTCCTACACTGTTGTCGGAAATCGACAAAGTAATACAGTAATTCCAAACTGATCCATTCCCTCCAACGGGGATTTTATAAACTGTTTGGGTTTCATTTATGTCTGTTGCGTTATTTCTGTCAAAAATGAATAGTGTCAAACTGGGTCCCTACTACATCCGGATTAATCTACTCATAATCAAAATATAAACTAATTCATCATATGAACTTAGTGCCACAGGTATATTATCTATAATATTACTATCATATCAAATTATGTGTCTGTAAATAAAAAATCTTTTTCTACTCTGTGCCACCTTGACTTCATCATCTACAGTGCATATCAAGTGCAAGATAGAAACACATTTTAAAACATTTTTATAAAGAAATGCAAATACAAGGGCTTGAACCACTCTGTCCACAGAACACCAGAACCATAATCTACAATAGCTTTCATAGAATGTACATTGGTAATTGTTTCATTCTCTTTGAAGAGGATATGAACTAATTGAAAAATTTATATGCATTCTCAATATTTGACATTAGCTACTTTCTAAATAGCTGATATCAAAAAGGCTTCCACAAAAGAGTGACGCTTTCCAGATTTGCTTCCTCGTTGCCGATCGGTGAAATAATGCAATTCAATTTAGACAATATGTAAACATATTGTGGAGTAACCCCCCCCCCCCCTAAAACACATGATATTAAACGGATTTCTGAGAACTGGAGATTTACTAGGGTCTTCCTTTACCTCCGCCATGGATCGGAGGTATTGCAGTACCTCAATGGTTGATCTACAGTACTGTCTCTAGAGCCATATTAACATGAAATTTATGAAATAGTTGATATTGTAAAATCAAAAATGTTAGTATCACCTGAAATTTGGAGTGTGTGAAAGACCTTCCCACTCCATGAGACATCTAAGCCTCCACAAACCTTCAAGTGCATAAGATGAAGTAATGTAGTAATGGATTTTTTAAATAGAAATAGAAATACCCTCCATTACGAAGACTCAAACACTGCGTATTACTCAGAGAACCAAACCACTAGATCACACGATCCACTAAACAGAATCGTCAAGCTTGATATGCTATGATTGTCACATCATGTTCAACATTGAACATTTGACAAGTTTACGATTTTATATTACTTTGCCTGGATTGGCAGTTTATTAGTATTCCATACTATTTTGTAATGTTCTATTAATCTGTTTACACATTATTATCGTCTACTTCCAGGACGCATGGTATATATATTCGTGTCCGTTGTTAAGCACGATTTCCGACTCATCCAGACTTTCGCGTTACTGCTGCTACCGAGTCACATATTTACATGAAGTAAAAGGGGTTACAGAACTCAAAGAGGTAATTAATAACTGCAATAGTAATACAACAATAACACTGGTAGTGACAATGGCATTACTGATAACAATGGCATCAAGAGTAGACAAACATTTAACAGAATTTGGCTTAAACACTCAAGTCAGTTCTTGGATTTTGAATCCACGATGCAGAAAGCTTACACCTTTTTTATAATAAGAGTTTTTCCTCCTTTTCAGGAGTTTGTCAAAAGTTCAAGAACACTTCCTTGTGGATTGATGTTCAACCACTCAGCTTGTGTGATCCTTCTCTCAACATCGGTAAACCGAGTCAGAACGGTCATCAATCTCTCAAGCACAACGCTTGAGAGCCGCTTCCCGCTCAGAGGATTACACTAACAGTCCTCATCGTGGTTGAACATATTCCGAGAATCTCGGCGAGAAACCCGGCAATCGCACTATAGAAGTGATCCTATAAAGTATGATCATGCTTTCATAATCTACATTCATTCACACACTACATTTTACTGAGGTCTTTGTTCTAATACAACGGGTTTTTACGTTTCGTATGTTGATGTATATATGATTGTAATATGTGGACGTATTTTGCCCATTTAAAAATAATTACATAATCTACACCTATTTGATCAAATGGTATACAGTAAAGTATAGTGGGGAACTTAATGCATACACTATACATAGTTTAAAACAAGACATGCATATCAAATAACGTGACACAGGGACTAAACTAAACTATATGAATACTGAATGCGTTATTCATATTGTCTATTCCACTGTATCTCCAATGAAATTCATTTGCACATTTCTAGGTACTACAAGATAATCTAATACGAGAATTAAAAGGGTCGTGTATCTTCAAAACCGTTATTTCGATGATTGATGATTTAAGGGAAAAATATTCCTCGTCATAAGCGATCTTTCAATTTCTTTTGTTAAGTTCAGTTATGTTCAAACTACCTGGCTTATATATTTGGTTAACGTAAATATCATAACACATTTACTTTTATGCGTGCTAATCCTTATTAAGTAAAATAATAGCGCTTATTTCAAGATACGTCTTTCTTGCCCTTATACACATCGCTCTACGAATCCTCAGTCTACCTTGTTGGTCAATTCGGTTACCATTTATTTGTACTCTGGTTTCCTTCAAAACGCATAAATCTTTCGCCTTTTACTAAAGATTTCCGTGGAGGAACAACTCAATGAGTCTTACTCAATTTTTCTATAGCCCACTTCGGTGGGTTCAAACTCAACTTGAACATAAATATATAATGATTAAATAAAAAATATTCTTATAGTAAGGAGAATGTCTTGATATATATTCAATTATTTTTGGTTTTCAATTATTTTTGGTTAATAGGATTTAACCCTTCCATCCTCGGCTAAAACATGAATTGTTTTTCCATTTATATAAGTTATACATCATTTCCCATCAAAAACGCCAACATTTGGTGTTCGACGCTAAATCACTTAAAGTTACTATATTTTTACACAATTCTCATCTAAGCTTACACTTCATCCTAATTTTCATTTACTTGGTGGTGAAAAGGATTATCTTTATATAGAAATAAAATAAAGTGTAACATTAGCTATGGCTTCAAATTGATTATGTGTGCGAGTGTGTGAGCGCGCGCGCGCGTGCGTGTGTATGTGTGCCTGTGCGTGCGCGCGTGCGTGTGTATGTGTGCCTGTGCCTGTGCGTGTGCGTGTGTATGTGTACATACAATAACACGCTAGTGGTCTACCTACTATATTTACATTTCTGATCTACTCTGAGATAACTCCCACCATATATTATGTGTGTGAACATACACATTTCATTAATCAAATATATGATAATGATAGCATAATCCACCGCGAGAAAACCGTTCATCCGTAACGTTAAAAGCATAGGAAACGAATGACAACCAAAGTGTACTACACATATGTCCACCTTACTATATAGCGGGAACTGCGTATGGGAAATCGTAATTTGTAATTAAAAAATAACTGTTATTTTTTTGTTCAGAATATTTTTGATGAATAAAATCCCTTAAGTGAAGAAAAACATGCACAATTAGATAATATGCCAAATGTTGCTACTGAAGCTAGTCTCATAAAAGTAAACAACATTTAACTCAATGTCGCCAGAAAATACTGTGACCTATTTTATTATTGTTATTGTTATTGTTATTGTTAGTTATTATTATTGCTACGCCAGTGGGTCTTTCGGAGACTGTGCGAAACATGTGTTAACATGAAAGGAACCTGGGCAAACATGACGCAGCTGGCTGTGAGCGGAGGAACAAGCCAGGAGACGGAGTTGGGTGCTCCTCCTGCGAAGACCTCGTGTGTGCCCTTGTGACCTGATATAACTTTGTGTTGCCCTGTTATAAGCAGTATCGTGCAGTGTGACATGCTGGTTTCCCCCTGTATTGTGCCTATAGAAAAGTGTACGGTAATAACTTGTGTAAATAAAGGAAAGACTGTCATTTTGTGTTTACTTCGTGCCCTGCCTCGCCACTTGGCGTTTCCTCTCCTGGTGTTCTGGGACGCTGTGGTGTTCGGTGCCTCTTGGAGCTGTTCAGTGTTCACGACCCTGTATATAACACGCCGTCTGCCTAGCCTGCTTTGTGTTGGTGGCAGAGAGACGAGGCGACCGGCGTAACAATGGTGTCAGGAGTGGGATTTGTGATATTTGATCAGTGACGCGCCGATTTATCATGTCGTCCAAAGATGGCGGCAGCCATGAGCGAGAGGAGGCTTTGACTGAGGCAGGCATGAGTGAGGTGGAGCGAGCCAGATGGACCTGATCACTGCCATGCTGGCCGGTATGAGGAGGAAATGGCACAAAGGGCAGAAGAGCAGGCACAGAGGGCACGCGAGCAGGCGCACCATCTCGTCGAGATGCAGGCAAGGAAGGCAGAGGAACAGTTCTGCCAACTTGTTGAGGTGCTACAGAGCAATCTTGCATCTGTGAAGATGGAAACTCAGCAGTACGACAAGGCCTGCAACAGCGTGAAGAGTGAACTGATGGAGGAGGTGCAGACTCTGAAGGGCGAGGTTCAGGGCCTGAGGGAGGAAGTGAAGGAGGAAAGGCGGCGTCACGAGGTAGTAACGTGCAAGCAGAGAAGGCAGACGAGGTTCTGGCAACAGATGCCAGAGTGTCAGGTTTTACTGGGGTCTGCCTGGGGTCCGTGGCAGGAAACCCCCAGGCCTCGCAGCGTCGTGTCGGAGCCAGTGGTCGCTGCAGAAGGCTGGGGACCCATCGGAACCGCTCCCTTGGATATAGGTGGCGGCAAACTCGGACCCGGTCAACCCGCCTCGTCGCCTCCCTCACCCCCTTCCTCCCCCCCGGGCGTGTTAGTTCACGGCACGCGTTCTCCACCCCGCAGCCCCTCGGCCTCCAGACATTCTGTGAAGCGTAAGCTAGTTGAGTACGACGGGAAGGTGGCCTGGGAGGCATATGTCGCCCAATTTGAAATACTGGCATCTGCCCAGGGCTGGAGCCAGGAAGAGAAGGCCCTACAGCTGGTAACAGCGCTAAGGGGCCCCGCGGTGGAAGTGTTGGGGCATCTGCCAGCATCCCAACATGCCTCTTACACCAGCGTGGCGGAGGCTTTGAAACGCCGTTTCGGGCACCACCACCAGGCCGAGGAATATCGGGCCCACTTGAAGAAGCGGACTCGTGAGCATGGCGAGACACTGTCCCAGCTGGCGCAGGATGTGGAGGCGCTGGTAAGGAGGTCGTACCCTGCGGCTGCGGAAGATATGATCGTGGTCCTGGCCCGCGATTTCTTTGTTGACGCTTTGCAGGACCAGCAGCTGCAAATCTACATTGAGGAGGCACACCCTGAGGACCTGCAGGTGGCGCTGGCAAGGGCCTTGGAGTTCGAGGCCTTCCTGAAGGCAACCAGTGGCCTAGGGCCAGCTGCTCAGCCCCGCCGTGACCTCCGGGCCGGAAGGCTAAAGTGGAGAAGATAGTATTGAGGATGGTGAGCCCGAGCACTTTCCAGGCTTGTGTTGGGGCTGCAGTGAGAAGGGCACAGACGTAGTCAGTGTCAGAGGGAGCGGAGAACACGTCCTCTCAACTGGACGGATTCTGATGCCTTCCAGCAGTGCTGCAAGGACTGTGGTAGGTATGGTCACCATCCGAGTGCATGTCCTAAGGCTAAGGAAGTGGTACAGGCGGAAAACTCGGACAGGCTGGAGAAGGGGCCGAAACCCAGCCGTCTCGGTTTCCGGGCCCCGACTTGGGTAAGCTGCCGTCGAACCAGCACGATGCAGGTGGAGGGCTCAATAGATGGGAAGCCATGCCGCCTGACAGTGGACACTGGGGCTGAGAAGACCCTAGTGCGGCCTGATATGTTGGCCACTATGCGACTTCCAGACGCACCACAGAGACTGTGTGCTGTCACGGGGCATTGTGTGCAGCTCAAGGGGCCAGTGAGGCTCGTATTGGCGTGGGCAGCACGGTGCAGCGGCTGGCGGTGTATGTGGCCGATCTGGACGAGCACTGCTTGCTGGGCCTTGACTACCTGACGCAGAGTAAGGCGTGTGTCGACCTTGGATGGAAGCTGGTGAGAGTGCACGGTGAAGATGTGCCCTTGCTTCCAGAGGTTGGCTGTGCAGAGGTAGTTATGGCTGAGCGACTGCACCTTTCCCCAGGACAGAGTCTATAATCCGGTGTCGACTGTCAAGAGTGATGCGTGAGTAGAGGGCCTCGTGGAGCCCATCCAAACCTGCAGCTGGCTGATGGCGTAGGTTGGGTGGAGCCTTGTTGGACCAGGGGAGGGTTAGTTACAGTTTTAGTAGCTAACTTCTCTGATAAGGACCTGAAGGTGCCAGCTGGTGCAAAGCTGGGCACTTGTGAGGAAGTGGAGCGTCCAGAAGAGTCGTCGGTGAGCGAGGAGTTGTTGGTGTGGGCCGTTGCCTGACTTCCTCGAGGACTTGGCGCACCGGCTGTGGCGTTACCATGGGCCAGGAAGCTACTCCTGGGGCCATGGTGAAAAAGAAGATGACGTTAGCCCCAGTAGCGGCGATGAGGACGTGGCAGACGCTGACCGAGATGGGACGAGCATTTGGACGGTGAGGGCGATGCAGCAGACGTCATGGTGACCATGAGCCAGGTCTTGGGGCAGAAGATATCCCTCTGGTGCCACTGCCAATCTACCGCCGCCCACTCCTCCTCCAGAGCGACTCAAGAGAGAGCGAAGAAAGCCGCGCTGGATGAAAGATTTTTGTGTTTCTGAGAACTGATTTTATTTAAATTTTCTGTAGTTTGTTTCAGGTTTAGGTATGTCAGAGCAGACGGGTCGTCTGCTTGATAGGGGGGGATAGTGCTACGCCTGTGGGTCTTTCGGAGACTGTGCGAAACATGTGTTAACATGAAAGGAACCTGGGCAACATGACGCAGCTGGCTGTGAGCGGAGGAACAAGCCAAGAGACGGAGTTGGGTGCTCCTCCTGTGAAGACCTCGTGTGTGCCCTTGTGACCTGATATAACTTTGTGTTGCCCTGTTATAAGCAGTATCGTGCAGTGTGACATGCTGGTTTCCCCCTGTATTGTGCCTATAGAAAAGTGTACGGGTAAATAACTTGTGTAAATAAAGGAAAGACTGTCATTTTGTGTTTACTTCGTGCCCTGCCTCGCCACTTGGCGTTTCCTCTCCTGGTGTTCTGGGACGCTGTGGTGTTCGGTGCCTCTTGGAGCTGTTCAGTGTTCACGACCCTGTGGATAGCACGCCGTCTGCCTAGCCTGCCTTGTGTTGGTGGCAGAGAGACGAGGCGGTCGGCGTAACATTCTATTATTATTATTATTGCTCTGTAAGTGTTTAGCCACAAAGAGTCTATTAGTAGACCTTGCGGCCTTACCTGATTTCACCTTTGCTGAATTTGCGGGAAAAGGGTTTTCTTTACTAATGCTATGAATATCGATGGTGTTAGTTTTAGTATAGACATTATATTATGTTACTGATCTTGGTACAACAATATAAATATTTTCGAAAACAGGAAAAGGGTAAACAGACGAGATACGGTAGTACTTGCAATTGCCTCATTAGTGACTTGTAACAAGTGTAGCCTTCTATGTGTAAAAAAATAATAATAATATAAAAATATAATAATAAAGTAAACTCACAGTGAGCATGGCATGTATCTCCTGCCATGCCCATCGGTTTGGGTTAAGTAAATGTAACATTACATTTTTCCAAAACATATTACTGATACTTACACCCATATAAGTCAAATTCTTTTCACTACCCAATTCTTTCGTATTGTATATATAGTGGGATATTTTCTGTTTTGTACACCTCCAATGGTTCGAATATTCAGTAGCTAATATCGGAATACAAATCAATACATTTATGCAATGTTGCATAATAATTTACCAGCATAATAAGATCGTCAGGCAAGTTTTCTTCTTTGGGGCAAGTTTAAATGAAAGCACTGGATATATCAAACTGAAAATATTTAAGAGATGCTATACCATTCATTAATTTTGACTTATACAGGTGGTTTTCCGAGGAATTACTTCCGCATAACGAAATGCAATAAGGGGGATAGCGCGAACGTGGTTGTGGTTGCCATATATTTACAGGAAGTAACAGAGGGGTACAGATTTACAGGTATCTACAATTGCAGTAGTACATATAATATTCACAATAAAAAC
>NW_023660876.1:0-7500 GCF_015228065.2 Penaeus monodon
TTTTTAAATTCATATAATATCCTATTTTTAAAATTTTTTTAAAATTATATATATATATATTTTTATAAATTTTAAAAAAAAAATATAAATTAAAAAAAAAAAAAAAAAAAAAAAAAAAAAAAAAAAAAAAAAAAAAAAAAAAAAAAAAAAAAAAAAAAAAAAAAAAAAAAAAAAAAAAAAAAAAAAAATTTTTTTTTTTTTTTTTTTTTTTTTTTTTTTTTTTTTTTTTTTTTTTTTTTTTTTTTTTTTTTTTTTTTTTTTTTTTTTTTTTTTTTTTTTTTTTTTTTTTTTTTAATATAAAATTTATTTTTTAAAAATATATTTTTATTTTTTTTTTAATATATTTTATATATATTTTAAATTATATATATTATAATATATTTAAATATATTATATATATATTATAAAATTTTTATACATATAAAAATATTATATTTTTATATATTTTTTAATATATAATTTTATATTATATTTTTTGGTGTGTGTATTATTTTTATATTATATTTTTTAATATATATTTTATTTATTATATAAAAAATTTATAATTATATATTTTTCTTATATTTTTATTATTATATATTAATATATTATAATAATTATATTATTTTATATAAAATATATTATATATATGGATGCGTATGTACACACACACCGGGTTGGCCGTTTTTAAATCATATGTTTGAAATCAAAATTTAAAAAAAAAATAATTTAATTATAAATTTTTTTTTTCTTTTCCAAAAAAGAACAGGAATTTCAAGGAAAGTTGAAAAAAAAACCCAAATTATCCCTTTTTTTTTATTTAAAATATATATATATATTATATATATATATTAAAATAAATATATATTATATATTTTTCTTGTAAATAGTATAAAAAAATTTCCAGATTCCATTAAAATCAAATAAAAGGGTTTTTACTTGTTTCAGAGAAGTAAAATACTGAAACTTTGCTTTACAATACGTATAAATATATTTTATATAGATTATATATATATAAAATATATATATTATAATATATAATATAAAATTAGTATGTATATATTTTAATTATATTTTATATATAATATATTATATAAAATATATATATGTTATAATATCATACATACACACACCTAATTAATATGAAAATGAAATATATGTTTTAATTTTTTCAAAAACATGTGTGTGTGTGTGTGTGTGTGTGCCTCTGCCCCCCCCACCCCTCATGCTGGCTACCCCCCCAACGCAGGGGCTTGCCCCCGGCGACTTTTTCCCCTCACCCACCCCCAAACTGGCACTAATTTCCCCCTCACATAAGGCTCGTCAAGGCACCCAAGGAGGGGGGAAGGGGGCTCGACGAGGGAAGGGGGCCCGCCATTGGACACCCGCGGGAGTCTTCTCCCTTTGGGCGGGAAACGACGACGCTGCTCGAAGGCGGACCGGAGACTGGGAAAGGAAAAAAAGGGGGAGAAGCGATCCAAAAAAGACGAAGAAATAAGGGAAAAATGAGACAAAAAAAAAACAAGAAGACGAAAAAGGGGGAAGAAGCATCCAAAAAAAATGAACAAAAAGAAGAAAATAAATTAATTATGATAATAAGAAAAAAAATTTGAATAATAAGAAAAAGGAAATGGAATAAAAAATTAATTTTTTAAATTGTAAAAAAAAAACAAAAACAGAAGACTAAATAAAATTAAGAAAAAATAAAAAATAAGAAAGTGAAGAATTTTTGAGAAGCATAAAAAAAAATTTAAAAACATAAGCTGGAAGGGAAGCGAAAATCAATAATCTGAGAATTTATTGCTAAAAAAATAGAAATAATAATGAACAATGAATAACATCTACGGTGAAAAAAAAGAAATAGATAACTAATACAAAAATAATACAATAGTATCAATAATAAAAAAAAGATTCCCAAATAAAAATAAAAACCTAAAAAAAAAAAAAAATATAAAAAATAAGGAAACAATCAGGGAAAATGGTAATGAATAAATCAGTACAATTAATAAAAATATACTAAATTTAAGAAAAAAAACAAAATTTAAAAAAAAAAAAAATTTAAAAAATAAAATGGTAAAAAACAATAAATGATAAAAAATAAAACTTTTCGCTTCCCATTATCCCCCTTTTATTAGGGGGGTTTAATGGGGTAATAGTCCCCCACCCGGGATATAATCATCTGCTAAAGGGGGTTAGACATAAACCCGAAAATGAAAAATTAACAAAAAAATTTATATTAACGAAGCAATTGTGTATCATCAATCTCCATTACAAATTTCAGCTTTTTTGATGAATCAAACGTTCAATTTAAAAATAAAAAATAAAATTATAAATTTTAAATTTGTTCTTTTTTTGTTAGTCTCATGTCAATAATAAACTCGAAGATCACATATACAAAAAAAATCATAAAAAAAACAGACCTCCAATAAAGATGAAATTTCAGCGAGAGTAAAAAGGGAAAAAAACTAAATTTGGGAAACCGAATGACGAAGGAATACCAAAATACAATTTAAAACCCAAAATAAAATATAAAACCAAAGCCATGTGGCACCCTGAAGGTAAATGAAAATCAGAATGACAATAGGAAAACCAAAAATAAAAATATACTCCATAAAAAAAATAGTAATGATAATAATAAAAATTTTAAATATTAAAAACAATATTATAACGATATTATTTCATTATTATACTTATTATTATTATTATTATTTTTTTTATTACAGTTATAATATTTTGTTTTGGTAAAACAAAAATGAAAGTGATAATAAAAATAAAAATAATAATAGTAATTAAAATAAAAAAATAGTAATAAAAATATATAATAAAAAAAAAATAATAATAATAATAATTTAATAATAATAAAATAATAATAAAAATTCAAAAAATTCTCTTTATTCTAATTTTTATCATCATTTTGTCATGATTAGTACAATTGGGGTATTACTATATTATACCCTAAAAATTTCCCAAAATCTCAAAAAAACGAAAAAAAGTCTTTTGGATATACTCTCAAAAGGTTATATTTCGCTAGTTTTTTCCATTTTATCGACTTTTGGGATTTTTTTTTTATTTTTTTTTATTATTATGGATACAATTCCTGTTTACATTATTATCATGTTTCTCATTATAATCGTTATCACATCATTATCATCATTTCCTTAATATATTAATATATATATATATATATATTATATATTATATATAAATATAATAATATATATTTTCTCTCTGCCCCTCTTCTTTTTCTTTCTCTCTGCTTTTTTCCTTTCTTCTTTTCTGTCTCTTTTTTTTTCTCTCTCTCATCTTTCTCTCTACCTCTCCTCCTGCTCTCTCTTCTCCCTTGCTCTTTTCTCTCTCTCCCTCCTCTCTTTCATCTTAAATTTTTGCTTGCTCCTTTTTGACCTCTTCCACCCCCTTTTTCCTTCCTCTCCTCTCTCTCTCCCTCTCGTTTTGATATCCCTATCTGCCTTTTTTTTTTGGGTTGGGTAATTAAGGATAATTGGGGTTTGAGTTTATTGGTTGGGTTTAAATTTTAGTTACGTTGAATTGGGTTTAAAATCAGGTCGTAAGGGTGGTTTGGGCTAGAAACTTGTTTTATTTAGTTAGAAAGTTATTTTTTAGGTTATTTAGTTTCGTTTAGGTTAGATAGTTAAACTGTAAGGTTGGTTAGGTTAAAATGTTATTTTGGTTGGTTGGGTTAGATTTTGTTAAATGGGGGTGGTAGGTCTATTTAGTTTTCTTTAGCTTAGTTTTTTTTTAGGTTAGGTTATTTTATTTTATATTTGGTTACTTGATTTTGGTTAGATTGGGTTGGGCTATTTAGATTTGGTTAGGTTATTTGGGTTTGGGTTGGGTTTTTGGATAGGTTTGCTTTTAGGTGTAGCTTAGGTTAGTTGGGTTTTGTTTAATTAGGTAGTTTGGTTTATTTTATTTTGGTTGGGTTTTAGGTCTGTTGGTTGTTGGGGCAAGTTAAAATTGGGTTGGCTAGGAAAGGGTTTTGGGTTAGTTTAAAATCGTTTGGGTTTACGTTGGGTAACAAAATTAAGTGGTTGGGTTGGGTTAAAGTTGGGTTTTATTTTAGAAGGGCTTGGTTAAGTGGGGAATTGTTCTTGGGTTTTTATAACCAGGATGGTTGGTCATTACATTATAGGTTAGTTAGGTTTGGGTTGGGTTAGGAATTCAAAAGATTTTTAGTTTAAAAATTTAAATTTAGGAAAGGGGTTTGGGTTAATAAGGTTAGGTTTGGTTGGTTTAGGTTAGATTTCGGTTAGATAGTTTTGGTTTGGGGTTTAGGTAAGTTTAGATTTGGGTTTAAATTTTTTGGGTAGGTTTGGGTTGGGTTTAGCCAGGTTATTTTAAAGTTGGTAGGTTTTTGGGGTTTTAGATTACGTTTAGTTTGAATGTAAAGTTAGGAAAGGGGTTAGAATATTGGGGTAGAATCGTTATTTTATTTTTGGTTATTTTTAGATGGGTTTTGGATTGGGTTGGGTTTAGCTTAGAAGATAGGGGTTAGGCTAGTTTAGGTTACATTTAGGGTTTAGACTTTTTTGGTTAGGATCGTGAAGATTTTTTAAAAAAAGGGTTGAAATATTAAGTTAGGGCTCAATCTTATTTGGGTTAGGAAAGGTTTTTTGGGTTGGTTAGAATGGGTTAGTTTAAGTGACCTTAGTTAGGATCGTTGGGTTGGCTAAAATCGTAAGTTAGATTAAGTAGGGTCAAAAGGGTTAATAAATTTGTTACTTTAGTAGTAAGATTTAGGTTAGGTTGGGAAAAAGTTTGGGTTTGGGGTTTCGAAAAGGAAAACAATTGACTTTTTAAAATTTCTTTTAGGATTTTTGAAAATGCTTTTTGATATTCATTTGGGTAAAAGGGAAAATGCTAAACTTCTAGCATGTTGACTTTTGACCTTTCGAAAAACGAACCTTGCATTTGGTAGAGAAAATAAATTTTTTTTTTTTTTTTTACTTTATTGATTGGGGATCTATAATTCACCTAAAAGACGTTCAGTAATTGTTAGAATGATTTACGTTTTTAAAAATTTTTTCCCTTCTACAATCTTTGTTTTTTTCCTTTTTAAAACGGACATTGTTTTTCATGATGACTACATTATTCCTTTTTCGTATGTTTTCTATCCCCATAAAAAAAAAAAGTTAACCATATATTTGACTTTTATATATATATATATATATATATATATATATATAATATTATTATATATATATATATATATATAACCAAAACACCACACATGGACATTCATGATTTAAATTTCGTAATATAACAACAAAAGCCTTGCAGAAATATAGATCTGTCCAAGAGGAAATTATATATATATATATATATATATATTTATATATATATATATTATATATATATTTTATATAATATATATATTATATATATTATATTTTTTTATAATAAAAAGGCAAAAGAAGAAACTGCTCAGCATTTACTTTTTTAAAAGGGAAATTCCCCGCTCCGACCCTACCCCAAAAATAAAAATATAACCTACCACCTTGACCTAATGTACCCTAACCCAAATTAAAAAAAACTAATAACATGACAAAACCCAAAATAAACAAACTAATAAACATAACCCAACTTTAATATAAAAACCAAAACCCAACCTAATGTAATAAAATAAACCAGCCAAAAAACCCAAACCCAAACCCTCTCAACCCCGCTTAACCTAAAACCCACCCAAACCTAACCCATCCTAACCCAAAACTAAACCCCAAAATAATCTGAGCCTAACCCTTTGTAACTTTTTTTTTTTCAAATTTGCTACATTTCCATTTTTCTTCTTTTTACTTTATTTGTGTGCAAAAATTGCTTCAAGGGTTACCTCTATAATTTTAGTTGACTGTTCTGCAAAATAATTGTACCCCTTTTACACTTTCGTAAGTTTTTCATTAGCATAAAATTTTAAAACTTGTGGGTCTTTTGTAGGACCTACATGGAGTCGCAAAATGCTGGATGTCTAGCTTAGAATTACGACATACTTCTTGTCAAATTGGGGTAAGGTAGGTGGGATAGATTACTTTTGGTTTTTGTAAGGTTTCTTAAGTTTAAATTTTGTATTAATTTAGGTTTAGGTTAGATTATGCTTATTAGTTCGGCTATGTTTTGGTTATGCTTATTAGGTATAGGTAAGTTAGGATGGTTGGTTGATTACATTGGGAAAAGGATGGGTTAGAATGGCTTAGCTTAAATTTTGTTTTTGGGTTTGTTTTGTTAGGCAATTTAAATTGTTTTTGTTTTGGGTTGATTAGGTTTGTTATATTATCATTTTATTAGGTTAGGTGCATTAGGTTTAAAATAGGGTTGGGTTAGGCTAGGCTAGTTTCGGTTACATAGGTAAAGCCCAGAAAGAAATTATCGATACCTTTTCAATTTTTTAATACAAGCATATATTTCGTAAATGAAAATATCCCAAAAAATACATACCCCAACCCCACCCCACACACGACTTTTACAAAAAAATTTCTTCGAAGGATAAAAATCACCATTGCTAGATGTCTAATGTTTTCCTACAATCAAAAACTATACCTCCTGAACCCCAAACCAACCTAATTTAAACCAATTAACTTAAAAATTCAAACCTAATTATCTTACTATCTTCAAATAATCCCAAACAAATTTAATATAAAATAACCTAAAAAACAACCTGACATATCTAACATAACCCAGCCTAGAGATAGCTAAAACCCCAACCTAAAACCCAACAAACCTAAACCAAACTAATCCAACCCCCCAAAAAAATAAGATTTTCCTAATCTAACATACCCAAAAATTTAAAAAACTAAGCGAAACTTAAATAACAGAAATAACGTAAACCTAACCAAACAAAACAAAAAAAGCACCACATGTTTTTTTTTCAATGTATATCCATCGTATTCCCTAACTGGATTCTGATTGTGTATTTTAACCAGGGGGATGAAGATTTAAGAATTATTAATACTGGGAAAATGGAAAAGACGGGAACGCGAAATTTTATTGAATGAAATCATTGGACCCGGGAAATTTTTTTAGATATCACTTTTTTTTTCAGATAAGTTTCGAATATTAGAAGTATTCGAAACTTTCTCAAAGAAAAAATAAAATAAAGTGTAAAGTATAAGTAAAAACCACTTATGCAGAAGTTTTTGCTTTCAAAAAGGCATAACCCTAGGGGATTTAAACTGAAATCCCCCTTTCTTTTTTTGTCTCATAGTACGTTCCAACAAAGAAAAAGAAGCAAAAGGTATGTACTAATTAGCAAAATTTAAATGTATTAAGATTACATTTAGATTAAATTGGTTTAGGGTAGTTTTAAAATTTTCCCGGTTTGGGAGGTTAGGCAAGATGGGTTAGGTGGGTTAGTTTTAAATTAGGTTTTGGCTAGTTATGTTTTTCTTAGGTTTGGTTTGGTTAGGTTATATTAGGTAATGTTTATTAGTTTTTAGGCTAGGTTTTTCCCCTGTTTATTAGTTTTTTTTAAGTTGGTTAGGTTAGGTCAAGTTAGGTTGGTTTGGTTAGATG
>NW_023660876.1:15000-18499 GCF_015228065.2 Penaeus monodon
GGTCGAGACAGACCCCCGGAGGTAGGAGTTTTGGAGTTGGGCTTGAAATCATCCCTGGAGCACCTTGCAGATGTCATTTTTGGTGCATTTTTGGGAAGCCCATTAAGCAATTAAGGTTTTTTTTTAAAGGGGGAACAGGGGGACGGGAATTGCTATGGGAAAATGTTTTATTAATGTTTTTAAGTATTTTTTTGTTTTATGTATGACTATATAAGGGGCCCAAGAAAGTATCTGCCAAATTTAGTTTAGAAGTAATAATTTAAATGGAAAAATCATAGATTGATTTTCAAGTTTGAAGAAAGATATAATTTAGACATTATTGAATTTTAATGTACTGTATTTGGTTGATAGGAATAAGGAAATTAGATTTTCTTTACGAGATCTCGCTTACGGAATGTGACTTAACAGTGATGATGATTTTTTTGGGGGGGGAACAGGGGGGGAACGGGGGAAATTTTTGCTTTTTTTGAAGTTTGGGGTTGTATTAAATTTTTTAAAAAAAAAAAGGGTAATCGGGGCTTTAAAATGTTTTTAAAAACTTTTATTTAACGACCAAAAAAAAAAAGGAAAAAATTTTTTTTGGGCCCCGGGGTTTTCCAGTTTGGGGGGGAAAAAAAATTTTTTTTTAGAAAAAAAAAATTTTTTTTTTTTTTAATTCTTATAATTTTAATTTCATATTATGTTGTTGATTAAGAAGCATTTTTGTTTTTCAAATGTACTATTTTTTTGATGGGAGATAATCTGAGTTTGTTAGAATTGTGTAAAACATTGATTATTTTTTAAAATTTGGAAAAAGAATTTATTTGTAAATATAATTCTATAATTTTGATTTAATTTTGCTTAAAATTTTTTAGATTTAATTTTTTGAAGAAAGGGGAATTTTTTAAACTGCTACATTTTTAAGATTTGACATTGGTTATTAAAACATTTTCTTAAATTTATTTTTTATGTTATTTTATGTTCATTAGAGTAAAGGGAATTTTTTTGTTTATTAAAGATGGTTTATTTTAAATTATAATTGTTTTGAAAATTATAATGAAAGAGTTTTAGTTAAAAATGGATTACTTTAATTTTATAATATATATAAGTTTAATTATTGAAATCCAATAATTTTTAATTTTCCCTAAAAAAATTAATAATTTGAAAAAAATCGGAAAAAAAAATAGGTAGTTGAACTATAAGTTTTATATCAGATATTGGGAAAAAATTATTATTTTGATGAAAAAGAGGCAAAAAACCCGGGTGTCGCCCAAGAAGTCAGTGCGGATTTGGAAACCAGGGCCTGAACTCATCAACAAGGGGTTTTGGGATGTGGGGGGCCCTTGCAAAGGCCCAAGGGGTTTTTTCAAGGTTTTGATATCCCAGTTTGCCTAAAAGCAAAACCCGGACGTATCCAGTGTCTTGGAGTCCCCTTTGATCCCTTTTTGTAACAAGCCCCCTTGCGGATTTGGGTACATTTGGCGGCCCGGTGTCCAACCGGCGGTTACACCTTGAGACTGGCATGGGACCGTTCTTTCATAATCCGGGACGCCAAATAGGTATATGGCCCCCTAGCTCGCTTTCTCAGGAAACCTGCCATCGTTTTCTCCCCCCAGACAAACCCCGGGTGGAGGAGACTGGGACGACTAGGGACTGGCTTGGGCCCGCTCGACGGACCGTCGCGGAAAATTAGAGGGGGCCCGGGGGTCCCGCCTGGGGAAAAATCGAACAGGATCCTCGTGGCTGGAAAACGAAGGGGGATGCGGCCATGCCCCCCCGTCGTCGTTAGCCCCTTGATAGATATATTTAAAATTTTTGTGGTGTGGTGTGGTTACCCAAAACACACACACACCCAGACAAATTTTAGTATAGGTTTTATTTACCCAGAATTTTTTAAATCATGGCACGCGCGCGCATCGCCCGCGCGCATCGCCCCCCCGGTATGTGAGCCAGCGAGCGCGGTTTTTTAAAAATTTAGGTAACAACTAGTACGGCACTCCAGGGCAGCCAAGGCCAACGTTGGCCCCACCCTTTTTTTTCCTTTACTGTATTTCTATGTATATTTTTTGCCTTGGCTGCATAAATCAAAAACCGAAAAAAAAAAACACACACACATAAAAAAAACACACACACACACACACCAAAACACCACACACCAACACCACACACACACACACACACACCACAATATATATAAAATAGAATAATATTATATATAATAAATAATATAAATATAATAATAAAAATATTATATATAAATTATAATGTAAAATTTTAAAATAAAATATATAATTTTAATATATAAATAATATAAAATATATAAATATATCTTATTTTTTTATATATATAAAAATATATAAAAAAAAAAAAAAAAAGGGGGGGGGGGGGGTTTTAAAAATTTTTAAAAAAAGGAAAAAAATTTAAAAAAAAATTTGGGTTTTTTTTTTATTTTAAATTTTATATTTTTCCAAAAAATAAACCCAAAAATAATGCAATATAAATATAAATATAATAATAATAATAATATAGATAGGGTAGATAAGAATAGATAGAAATAGAAAATAGAAATAGATATGTGTGTTTTATTTTAGTGTTGTGTGTGTGTTAAAGTATGTATCATACAGTATAATAGTATATAAAATATATATTTAATATATTTTTATAATATAATATATAAATTTGTATATAATTTTTAAATACATACTTGTATACATACAAACACAAACAACACAAACCCACACCCACAAAACACACACACACCACACACAACAAAACACACACAAACACACAAACACACACACAACACACACACCAAACACACACACACACACACAACAAAACAAAACACACACCCCACCACAAACACACACACACAACAAAACACCACAACACACACACACACACACACACACACACACACACACACACACAACACACACACACCAATATATATATATATAAATATATATTTATATATATATATATATATATTATATAAAATTATAATATTATGGTATACTAAATATAAAAATACATACATAATAATATTTATATATATATTTTTTTTATATATATAATATTTTTATATATATATATTTTGTGTGTGTGTGTGTTGGTGTGTGTGTGTGTGTGTGTGTGTGTGTGTGTTGTGTGTGAGCGAAAACACACCATAACACAAACACACACACACAACACACAACACACACCACTGATATATATATATAATATATATATAATATAATTATATATTATATATAATAAATCATTTGTTGGTGGGTTTTTGTGTGTGGTGTGTGTTTGTTTGTGTGTGTGTTTTTTGGGGATTTTTTTGGGTTTTTTTGTGTGTGTGGGGTTTGGGGGTGTGTGTTGGGGGTTTTGGGTTTTTTCTTTTTGTGTGGTGTTGGGGGGGTGTGGGTGTGTGTTTTGGGTGGTGTGTGGGGTTGTGTTTTGGTTTTCGGGGGGGGGGTTTTTTGGGTTTTTGTGGTGTGTGGTGGTTGTGTGGGGTGTGGGTGTGGTGTTT
>NW_023660877.1:5000-12500 GCF_015228065.2 Penaeus monodon
GGGGGATGTGAGCATATTTGCTCTTTATAGAGTGGAATAAGTATTTGCCCAACTTTGCAGTCTTTTATGTCAAGTTATTTTAGTTTTTATCTGAGCATGACCATATTCTTTGTCAGATATGATTTGTTTACTAATGCCCGCTCACAGCAAGATCCTTTTGTGTCTCTGTAGAGACACATTATTTTACCTTGCTTGACTATTAACACATGTTTAATTTATGTTCATTTTATCCTCTGTGTTCTCTTTTATAGTAGCAAGTTGATTAATTGCTACTACAAACAGGACATCATATTTGTGACTATGTGTGTGCGGTCTGATTTTTTTCTGACATTTTTTTTGCCGACTTTATATTTAGTCAACTTTAATTGTTTCTTGAACAATCATTCTGTTTCTCGGTTTTCTCATTACTTGTCTTAGCTGCATTTATAGCATATCCATCTTTTTTACCCGCTTTTACAGCCTATCTGTTTTTCTTTTTTGTCGATTTGTTTTATGTTTCAGCCTATTGTTTCTTTGATGTTACCTTAAGTTTCATTCTCGTTTATATTTCTCATTTTTCATTCCGTTTTATAGTTACTTGTATATTGCCTATACCTTTTTTATGTGGCTAGCTTTTTGGCCTGTTTTATGTCCCTTTTAATGTTTCATTGATTTTCTGAAGTAGTATTTTTGAGTTTATGCACTCATTTATTTATTTAATTTTTGGGGAACCGCATCTGTTGGATGTATTTCTCTTCTCCTTGGTTCCTTGTAGTTCTTTTAATGTCATTTGTTTTTGGGCTACTATTTAAAGCCCCGCATACTGTTATACTCTTTTAGGAAGTATTTTCGGATGATCCATTTGTTTTCTAATGAGATTATATCTTTCAACTGATTTGACGAGTTTTATACTAGTTTGATGATTCTTGTCCTGAATAACGTGCTTTGGGTTGCTCATGTCGATGTCCATGGCTGTGTATATACAGTTAGATTTAAGTGCCCTCAGTCATGATGTATTGGAATTTTGTGCTTTTTTGTAATGAAATGTATCAGTAATGTATTTGCATTACCATTAGGTATTTTATTGAGGATGTGATAAATGCCTGTTGAGCTCAGAGTCTGGCCGTTAAAGTTATGGACTACTTATAGATCAACTTACCTTGGTAACTTCTGAGAGCTACTCAAAACAATGACCTTTTGTCTCTGCATGAGTAAGTATACCCTTTGAAAATTATACTTATTGCTTGCCTTTGGTACTACTCTTAATGCATTTGTCTATTTGAGTTCTTACCACTTACTATCACTACTGTGTTGCCGTAGCTATCTATGAGATATTAAAAACTCCCCTCTGTGACAAGTATTAATGTACTTGTAACCAGTGTATGTTCTTATCATTCACCTTTTATGCTCTCCTGCTTCATATGGTGCTTAAGTATATGCATTTTGGAAAATGACCATTCGCATCCACACACACACACACACATACACATGCCCACCACACGACTGTGCATACATATCCACACGACCACCACATGACTCTCCATACACACATACCTGCACACCCACCACATGACTCTGCATACATACACCTGTACTACACTACATTACATTAAGCTACATACATGTACACCCGTTACATTATCCATCACTACACTGCATGCCCACAACTGCACCCTCGTATGGCTACCACACTGTACACCCACACCTGTTCTACTACATGATTCTACTACCCGAGCTAAAAAACAAAAACCATGACCCAATCTATTAGTCTGCCGACTTCAGGGAGGGAAACTGGTGTCACATTGTGGTATTTGGGGGTTCTAACCCAGAAAATTAGCCAAGCAGTTAGAGTTATGTAATGGAGCAACTCTGTGATCAGGTTGATGATCTCACTACCCAAAGAATGGATCAAAAACGGTGTCTCATTTCAAGGGGAAGCCCCTGCTTCTGACCCCCTGAAAAAGAATCAAGAAATAGTCCTGAATCAGAAAATAGAGAATATTGTTAGGCCGTCTACAAGCGACTCCTATATGCGGTCAGCATGTGTCAGCTGCAGGGAAGAGCTGAGACAATAATACATTAAGAATGTTTTGAGCACATTGAAAATTGGGGCCTTTTCAAGCAAAACTGAGACACAAGTTCTGTACGATCAGGGTTAACCAGGGTAACAGCGATCATCGTCAGGCGATTGGGGAGCCTTCTGAACTCGTAAGAAGGGATTTTCTGTTGGGTTTCCCACTGTGGATAAGGATTTCCTGATCTTAAATGAGGACTGCAGTGCCATGCTGTTTGCTAAAGTGGCTCAAAGACTGGAATAATAACCACAGCATAAAGTATGGAATGTCCTCAAGCCACCATCATTCTCATGATCTAGGCAATCACTATCCTCAGCGACAATAAGATGACCCCAATTATATACACAACTAGACAGTGGCACATGTTGCTGCTTATGGGAGCAGCAACAGGGAATAGCACTGGACAGAGAGCTTAGGGGCCTGTCACATTAATCTATTCTGTCCAGATCCCTTTACAGAGCTGGATGCTTCCCTAGCTGTAAATAGATCTGAGATGAAAATCCCTTCACAGCGCGAAAACGCTCTGTCGGTATTTCATCCCTGCCTAGAGCTGAAAGATATTGCCGAACAAAACTATGATATAAATACTGGTAAACTCATTACTAAGAATCTTTTAAAAGATATTATATATCATGATAAAAACAAAATGATTATATACAAAGATATATTGCATCTGTAGTGTGACGTATTCTCAGATACAAGAACGCACCCGGATTCACGTATGCGAACGGGTGATGGCCATGTTGCCACTTGGTGGTCGCGTCCTTTTTTAAATGAGCTTACTAACGCCCAGCGGTACGCCCTTACATCTTTTATAAACGCCCCACCACCAGGAGAACGTGAATTGAGTCTTGAGTTTGAGAGAGCTAACGGTCCACACCCAACCCTTTTCATGACTGAGATAGGTGGCAACCCTTCGCCGAGTAGGCGGTGAAGTCGCCCCCGGCAGGCAGTTGGCGGGTAACCTCGGTCGTGAAAGGGTGTGAGTGTGGGCTGAGGGAGATTATTGTACTTTATGATTTTGGTGCTTTTATATGTTCACTGTGTTGTAAACCCTGTGTTTTAATCATATTGAACTCGGCCGTGATTCTGTGCACCGTAGAACAGAAAATAAAGCAGTCGAAGACGGATCCTGGTCTCTCTTTACTCCTGCAGAACTTGGAGGTTAATTTTGCCCGCTTTCCCCTCATGCCCATATTCATGCTCTATAATTTGCGACTGAGGAATATTCGTCAGCTCTTGTAGCAAGGGTGAGTGGCAGAGCAGCTACCCACAAACCACTACACATCAAACAATGATGTTTCATTATATGTTTATAGATAATTCAGATAAACCTTCATTTGACTAAAGAACATAAGCATCAACCCACTCCAACACGCCATAAACATGGAGCTCTCTTCGTAAGTTATTGTTGGATAAAGTGAGAGCCAAGAGCCATTGTGGAACCACCAGTCATAAGGATTATAAAAGCAGGAATGAGAAAAGAACATTAATGGATGAATTAAGCAATGAACTCTGTCATGAATATTCTGTCCATCCTCTTTCTCACCCTCATTTTTTCTATTTCCTCTTCTGAAGTTAAAGGGCTATGGCACATTGAGAAAGACGCAACAGTTGAAAAGTAGCCTGTAAAAGGATTCTCGATGGAAAGCGCGATTGTTACTGTTCTAAACGCTAAACTGAGACGATGGTTCACTCCGAAGGAACACTGAATATAGTGTGACCAATCCCTCTCTGTGGTTGACCAGACTTCAGTGATCCTATCTGGGGATCCTAGGACAGAATAGACTAATGTGATCATCGCTTTAGCCGCCGGGAGCGCCCACATGGCTAGGAAATATCCTTTTCTCCAGGGCCAGGGTAGCAATGAGTCAACACTAAAAAATCCCTCTACCCTAGCATAGCCATACAGGGATTTAAAGGATCCTTATTTTGTCCTTGAGCAGAGGTGTTCCTCCCTTTTTACTTGGACAACCAGACAATCCAACATTATGCCCTTATGTAGAAAGAAAAAGAAGTCCTCCTTATAGAGGATAGTTTTTTGAAGCAACTATAGCTCGAGCCTTGACAAATAATTTTAAATATCCCTAACCTCATCAAGAAGGCAAGAAATCGTAGGTGCAGCATTTAGGCTTTAAATGCTAGCCCTATTACCATGGCCATTGTTTGTATACTCACTGTGCCAAGCTTGTCTTATATGCTTCTTTATTGTTCTCTATGATGCTTGAGGGGGAAGAATACACCAAAGAAAACTAAAGTAGGTTCATTGGAGATCAGTTCTGACAAAAATAAAAGGAAGTTCTTCTTGGTTCTCTGCCCCACACCCCCAGGCTCTGCCCGGGAGTACTGCTGCAAGATTTGTGACTACAGAGACAAAATAAAATATTGTACTCTACAAAAAGTACAGAGAATCTCACTCTACATAGGTGATATGCTACACAGCAATATAAACTAAATATAATCTTCTATATTTCACATGGCATAACATATCACACAAAAAGCAGTGTATATAATATAATCACATACTTATCACAATATATGTACGATAATACTGTCATCATAACCCCTATATGATGGTATCACAATATGGCACTCACAACTCACTTCAATATCACAACTCACTTCATTATCACAATCCACAACCATAGGCCATGGGATACGATTTGGAATGGTATTGGATGTAATCCAATTATACTCACAATCAAATAGCTTGGAGGGGGCTGTTGCTGGGAAAGACAAAGCCCCCATCAGACCAGTGTTTCTGAACACTGGTGAGCAATATGCAATAGGTCTAGCTGATGGGATGAGTGTTACTGCTGCTGAGGGTGAATGGAACCTCATTTAACCAGGACCATGGGCAGACAGCCACAGAGACTCTTGTGATGGCAAGCAGGGCTCACATGTTAATGTTGATGGGATGAGCAGTGTTGTAGACAAAGGCATTATCACGTGAACAACACAAGGGCGAAGCGGATGCTACATAAACAGGTGAAACAAACAAGCCAGGAAGAGGCATCAAAAATAGAATAACCTGAGCAGATTCCACACAAAAAATATAGTCAACATGACAAGACGCAGATACAAAAAACAGGGAGCACCATGATATAAAGGTGTTGATAGTATCTTGTGTCACAAATAAACGGGGTCGGCAGGCTGTGGGCCCCCTGTCTGCCTGTGGGGTTCCCGAAGGCTTTGCCCCACAAGCTTCATGGTGGGTTGGCACCTGCCGGAGCGCAGGTGGGACAAGTGATCACGTTCCCATCCTGCGCCCCGACATTTGCTCTCCCAATGGGACCCATAGCCCGCCTTGCTTGCTGGGTGGGAGGGACAGCACACCTCTCCCCAGCATATCCATTTATTTGAGTAGCTGCTGGTGATTTATCTTGGGGGGGGGGGGGGATCTGGTAAGGCCCACTTCCCCTGCCCAATTACCCCAGGGTGGCTAAGGGGCAGGAATTGGTACAGAGCCAGAACATGTCCACATGCTGGTGGGCCATCATTCTGTACCTCTGGGCCTCCTGCTGCTCCAAGATCCCCTACATGGCTTCATGTCTCTTATTGCTGTATATGCTTCTACTGATGTTTGCAAACGATGTGAAAGAGGCATTCTATGCCAAACTCTCATCTGTGGCAGACAATTACCCCCGGCGAGATATTCGCATTGTTCTGGGTAATTTCAATGGCTCCTGGAACCAGTACTCCAACTTGCATAGCTGGGCATAGTATAGCAATACAGTTACAGTGGCCAAGAAGATCGACCACATTCTTGTTTACCAGAGTTTACCAGAGTGCTGAGTTCTGTGGAACTGACCATAGGCTAGTTGTGGCTACCCTATGGGTCCACTTTAAAACTCGCTGTCCCTCCAGTGGCTACTCTAAGGTGTTTCACTTGGACAGACTAGGGAGTTCACCGTGGGTTCACCATGGCAGTCTCTGACCTTTTCACAGAACTTGACAACCTGACGGATCCAGTTGCAGCCCAGGAGTCCATTAGTGTATGCCATCTCCAATCAGTGGATGGACGGATCATCTTAGAACATGTTGGGGTTCTGAACATTGAACTGAATATTTTGACCAGTTATACCAGGTAGACTCTCCAACAGTTAGCTTGGATGTAAGCAGTGTCACAGTACCTGTGCCGGACCCACCCATCAGTGAGGAACCTCCTACCATAACAGAGGTTAGGATGGCGATTTCCAAGCTGAAGAGTGGGAAGGCTGCAGGTATATGTGATATCCCTGCTGAACTTCTAAAGGCTGGGGGTGAACCTATGGCTTGGAGCATTACACTGCTCAACATACCAGGTAAAGTTTTTGCCCACATTATTCTGAAACGGATCTGCGACCACCTACTAAGGCATCAGAGACCAGAGAAGTCTGGATTCACTCCTGGTAAGTCCAGACTGAATACAAGTGCTTCGAGTAATTGTGGAATGCCATCGTGATTTTGGTCGTAGGTTGCTTGCAGTCTACATTGACCTCAAGAAGCGTTTGACTCGGTGCATTGTGAATCGCTATGGAGATCCTGAGACTCGGGGGAATTACGACGGAGATCATTGTCCTAATAGCAAAGCCTTTATACCGGTACTGAAAGTTCTGTGAAGTGTGGTGGGGGTCTGTCAAACTTCTTCCCTGTTAATTCAGGGGTGAGGGAAGGATGTGTCCATATCTCTGGGCTGTCAGACCAAGAAGTCAATAGATGGATTGGTCTGGCAACAGGAGCCATGAACTCAATCAACAAGAGCATTTGGAGATGTCGGTACTTATGCAGAAGGACCAAGCTACGTGTCTTTAAAGCCTTGATACTGCCAGTTTTGCTCTATGGAAGCGAAACCAGGATGCTATTTAGTGCCTTGCAGTTTTTGTCTTGATGCCTTTTGTAACAAATCTCTTCGCTGGATCATGGGTACATTTGGTAGGACTATGTGTCCAAACAACGGTTACACTGTGAGACTGGCATGGGATCTATTACTTGCATAATTCGGGATAGCCAACTCAGGCTATATGGGCACCTAGCTCGTTTCCCTGTGGACGACTCTGCCCATCAGGTTGTCTCTTTGCAAGACTATCCTGGGTGGAGGAGGCCTGTGGGACGACCATGATGTCATGGCTTAGGCAGCTCGACGAGACCTGTCGCAAAGAATTAGAGATGGATGGAGGGCCTGCGTGGAGACTCGCCATAATGACCCTCATGGCTGGAAACGGAGGGTGGATATGGCGTTAGCCCCTTGATGGTGATGATGATTCAAGTAGCCATGTCGTTTTTGTGGCAAATCTTGGTATGCCCATTTGAAGTGGTCTAGTGTCTTATCTTGATGGACCATAGTGGACAGGAATGTGCTATGAATTTGTGGATTAAGTAGGATTAGGGATTATTTCTAGATTTACATGGCTATATAATGGACTAAGTCATATAATTACATTAATTTGGAAGTAAGAATTATATA
>NW_023660878.1:0-2500 GCF_015228065.2 Penaeus monodon
TTTTTCCCCCCGTTTTGCCCCCTTTTTGGGGGGGGCTCGGCCCCCCCCCCTTTTCCTGGTCGGGGTTTTTTTTGGGGGGGGGCCACCGAAGGCAGGGGGTAAAGGTTTTTCCCCAAGGGGGTGGCCCTTGGCCCCCCAAGAAAGGGTTCTGGGCCTTTGGGGCCCGGGTCGTCAACTTATCGTCTTTGTGGGGGTTTTTTATTTTTTATTTTCCATAACTTGGCAGTGCTTCACCCATCACGCCACCCACCACGGAGTCCAACAAGGGGAAGCTGGTGTTAGAACCAATGTCAACAAAACAGAGGTATGGTGGATATACCAGCCAATTACCTTTTTGCGTGGTACGCACGGACGGTGCGGGGAACCAGCCGTTTTGATCTGAGGGGCCCCTGGTCAGGCCGCCTATTTGCCAGATAAAAAACAAAGAGGCGTGTTGCTAGCGCAGGGGTACTGTGCACGCACGCTCAACCCCAGGACTCCCGTCTCCCATCAAAAGGACCCAAAGGGAATCCATTCCCCTACAGGACATCATTGAGGGGAAACCTTCTGCTCCCCCCTCATGAGGGGGGGGAGCTTTTTCACTTTTTCCAGGCGTTCCTCTCCTTTCTTCAGAGGGGACCGTCCCCTTTTTAAAAGTGAATCCCCTTTTCTCGATCTCGTTTTGGGCTCTCGGCTTAAATACCGAGCGCTGTGTAACGCGCGGGGAACGAGGGACCCGCTGCCAATGGCGGGGACATGGCTGGGGACCGTGTGCCCCAACCTGGGAACTACGCTAAACCCCAGGTTGCGGGTCGTCTGCTACGGTTTCCCCCTTTCAAGAGTGAAAAAGCGAGCGAGCGAAAAACCATATCGTGTCACTCCCGGTGGTCACCAGGCTGCTACAGGTAGGAGTCTGGGTCCCACGGCGAGATTTCCGCGTCGGTAGAGTCGACCCAGGGGGTTTTGGTGATCCCCCCCGCCAACCCCGCGCACTCATCGGCCTGACCCAAGAGTATACATCGCGGCTGAATTTAAGCCGCCGAGTCCAAAAGAAACACACTAAAACCCAATATACATCATGGGAGGCTTTAAGAAACCACGCACCTTTGGTTACAACCAAAAAAACACCGTTGGCAGGGGCCCTCCCCTCACACATACAAAAAGGAGACTACACACCTGGGTCCACACACACCAACATACATATCACAAAACAAAACAACAACACCCTATCTTGGCAAACCCAGAGCACAACTACACCCCCATATACAACAGTCGACGTCACATCCAGCCCCCACCCCCGGGGGTTCCTAACACTGTCAACAAACCCTATCATGATCCCAACACAACCCCAGAACCCTTTTTAAAATGAAAATGGAGGGCTTCAGACAATCCTAAGACACCATTAACTGATCTCGGGGGGAAACCCCACATACACAAAAAACCCCCCCTTTAACGGCCAACTCCCAAAACAACACACAAGACTACCCCTTATTACAGAGAAAAAACATCCCCTAAATGCTTAAATACAATACAACACATACACGAACACACTAACAGGGGGCTGGGACACAAAATTACGCAACGATACAAGAAATCCAAACCAATAACACCAAATTTAAAGTAATAAACAAACACCAGGGACACCACCGCGCAAAGCTATGTAAAACTCTAAAGCCCCCAAAAATTTTTTGGAGTTCCTTCAAAAAACTCAGGGTCGAAAAAACAGATAATCACTACTATACAACACACACAACAGAATTGACTCGGTGGAGGAGTGCAGCCTCCCCACAGGGAATTCGGGCAAAGAATTTCCAAAATCTCCCCCACCGAAACGCCCGATTCCACCACTTACAAAACCGGGGTTTTACAAACTCATACAACAACATAAAAACATAATTCTCCCAGAAAAACATCATCACAAAAACACTCTCCGAGGACGGGTCCCCTCTCCCACCAATCGCTCCAGAAGAATACAAACACAATCAAACGCACCAAAAACAAAACCCCCAGGAGCAAAAAACATAAACAAAAATTCCGAACATCTTCCCCCCAAAAGGATAGCAGACAAAACCCCATATCTTCAATGCGCACTGGCAACGGAATTTCCCTGATAAAAACATGCCACATCACCTTAATCCCAAAAAAGGGGAAACTACCCCAGAGGTGGGGAATTACCGCCCCCCTCTCACTCTTAGAATCCGGAAAACTGCAAGAGGGTAAACGCCAGAGACTCATCCCCACCTTTAAAAAAAACCAAACACACAAATTTTGGCAAAACGGCCCTTTTGCCCACACGGGGGACCGAAAGGGGGCCCCTCGCCCCGCTTTCGAGGAGTCGCTCTCGTTCGCTAACAAACACCAACGAACGCAAAACTACGAGCGTCAGAAGGGGCCCTTTTATAAGGTATGCATGACGGTCTCAAAAACAAACTAAAACAACTACCCCCTGCCCACACACTTCACACGCCTTCTCTGCAGCTTCCTGGGGACAGGACTGCCACAATACGCCGGGGGCCCACTA
>NW_023660878.1:7500-18497 GCF_015228065.2 Penaeus monodon
CTCCCCAAAAGATGCGATTTTGGCATAGAACCCTCTTTCACATGGAGTTTACAAACTCATGGGAGCATATACAGCAATAATGCAGAACCAAAGGCATGTTCCCCTTGAAATAACACACTCATTAACGGGTATCCCCTAAGTCGGCTGAGAGGTTTTATGGCTACCCCGGGGAGGTGGTGACCTCACTGTGGCTAAACCATAGTGGGTATACCCACCCTACTGATCGTGCCACTACCAGGTCTTCTCACGTCTGAGGGGGCAGCCACCTCAAATCCCAGTCGTTTCCATTCCCCTCTTAGCGGGGTAACCGTATCCTTCGAAGGACTATTTTCCAAGCGCCACCGGGAAAGCTCGCCTGGGGATAAGCCTGGGGTCACTCTTCCGTCCCCGCCGACCTGCCCCAAATAAAGGGGGTCAGCGGTCTGGGGGGCCCCCCCGGGGGGTTTCCCGAGATTTTGCCCCTAAAGTTTCATGGTGGGTTGGCGCCTCCCGGAGCGCAGGCGGGCCAAGTAAAATTTCGTTCCCATCCTGACATTTGCCCTCCCCAAAAGGACCCACAGCCTTGTCCCTTTTCCCCAGTGCCTTGCTTCTAGGTGGGGGGGACAACACCCCCCCGCCCGTATACCTTTTTTACAGGCATTGCTGGAGAGTTTATCTGGCGGGAGGATGGCAAGGCCTATTATTATTATATATTTATATATATTATATATATTTATATATATTATATATAATATAATAGATATTTGTTGATATATGTATGTATACATATATTGTATTATATTTGTATATAATATGGATTATAAGCTACACACACCCACACAACCCCCCACACCAACCCAAAAATATATATTACTTTGGAGGACCGAAAAACTTTCCTACCGCTCCAAAAAATGTAGAAAACTCAAGTTTCCCGAATTATTTCAGAAATTATAATGTAATTCCCAAATTTCCCAATTCGTGCCATAACCCTGTTTTTGAGAGCACTCAAAAATCGCTGTGGGTTTTGTTCTGCTAGACGAGAAATCCCAGTCAAAGAAAAAAAAAATTGTCATCACCAAAAAATTAAAGGGGGATTTAAACTTTTGAAATCTGTTTTACCCCCAATAGACTATTATGCATCTCTAGACTGATAAACAACATGTCCTATAAACACCAAGTGGATATACCCTAGAAAAAAAAAAAATTAAAACTAGGTACTGTGTGAAAAAAAAAGTAGATAAAAACAAGGTTATTTTCATTTTTTTCGGACAGAACCCCTTCCGAGGAACAAAAATTATTCTTTTCATGGCTGGATTATTGATGCCCCCCAATATGTTTTCCTTTCATAAATTTATCTGTACTTGAAAGCTATCTTGTTCTTAAAACTCTCAACAATGTCACCAACAAATAACAACTATAACTATAAAAACTTTCCCCGGGAAAATTTTCCCCCTCAAATTAAAACTAATGATGGGAAAAATTTTCCGTTACCCTACAGCCCTTAAAAGATGGGGAAATATATTAATCACCAGATCAGACAAGGGTCGTGGAGTTGTCATCTTAAACAAACGTGACTATCACACAAAAAATGCTTAACATCTTAAATGACCATACCAAATTCAAAAAGATCACTACTGATATATCTACCCACTTATTGTATCTCGAAGACAAACTAAAAAGACTTCTCCGGATGATTAAATCGTCCATTGGTGAAAACACCTATATTTTTTTTATCTACTTCTGGTTCCCAACCTGGACTACTGTATGGTCTCCCAAAAGTACACAAACCTAATATTCCACTTAGACCCATTATTTCATCTATTGGCACTTTAATTATAATACTGCTAAATTTCTGGTTCCCATATTGTCTCCTTTAACTTCCAATAAAGTATACCATTGATAATTCACATCCTTTGCCAATGAAATCACATCCCTAGACCCCAAACAACCCGTCACTATGGCAAGTTTTGACGTGGAATCGTTGTTCACTAATGTCCCCCTTCTAGAAACCACTGATATTATAACTAACAACATAAAACCCACCCACCTTGACAACTTTGTTTAACAAAAGAGAGTTTCAAGAAATTACTCATTATTGCAGCCCACCACTCTGTATTTTCATATGATAATTGAACTATACACCCAAACAGACGGGGTAGCTATGGGCCCCCACTTGGCCCCTCATATGCCAATGCTTTTCTCTGTCACCACGAACTAAACTGGCTCAAACAATGCCCACTTGAATTTAGACCATTTACTACCGTCGGTATATTGATGACACATTTGTATTGTCAAAGGACCCCTTGCATGTAAATTTATTCTTACATTATCTTAACTCTAAACACCCAAGTATTAAATTTACCTGTGAAATGCAACAGAATAACCAATTACCTTCTTAGACACCTGTGTACCAATGTTAATGGCCGCTTCCATACCAGTATTTACCGTAAACCAAACCTTTACTGGCCTCGGCCTCATTTTCTCAGCAATATCCCATATGTTTATAAAATCAACAGCATAAAAACACTCATCACTAGAGGCTATAATCTATGTAGCAATTGGTCCACCTTTCATGATGAAATGAAATTTCTAAAAAATTCTCTGCAAATAATGAGTCCCCTTTTTGTATCTATTTGATAAAAACAAAGGTTTTTCTTTGAAAAAAAATTCTCAATCAACCTTTTTATCATCTGTTAAAAGGGATCATGATTTTAAAAACAATTTACGGGGAAATTGAGCTTTGAAGTTGAAAACAATTAAAACGCTCCTACAAAACAATTACTCGCAAAAAAAATTTCCCTTTTTTTTAAAAATTTCAACACTATTGAAAATTTCTTAAAAAGCCTACGAAATGCCCTTTAACTAGTGTTCTAATGTAGTATATCTATTTACCTGCCCTGATTTTTTTTTCCCAAGTGGGTACTGAGGTAAACCTCAGGATTTCACCGCTAATGGAACAAAAAGGCTTCGTACGGGACTACCGCTGAGAAACCACCTTTTCTGGCAATAAAGAGAAATCCACCAACACTCACACCTTTTCCCCAAACCCGACTTTAAAATTCATCCCTCTTTCCCCCCGCCTAGACTCAATCTGGGAATCTTTTTTGACCCAAAAAGATAAACCGGAGTTTAAAAACAAATTATCGCTACCCCCTTGTTCACTAGTTGGTTGCCTTTCCCCTCCTATGTTGGTTAGTTTTCATGGGCTTTTTTCAAGTTTTTCGTTTTTATTTTTTTTTTTCTCCACTGTAATACTTGTTTGTCCTAATACCATACTGTTTTTTTTGTCTTTTTGTTGTTATTTGATATTTTTTTTTAGAATTTAACGAACTTCTTAATTAGTATCCTGTTGTCTAAGTAGTATTTTTTAGTTTACTATTGCAGCACTGAGATGGAGATAAAATGATCTCTGAATTTTTTCGAATAAAAATGAAATTATTCACGGCCGTAACAGTTACCTCTTCATTTATATTTTTTTATATATATATATATATATATATTTAATATATATATAAAAATATATATATTATATAGTACATTTAAGATAATTTTGATATTTGTATATACATAAATCATACACAATAAAAAACATCAAACAACACACACACGCAAACACACACACACACCACACAACACACCACACACACACATATATATAATTATATATATTATATTATATATATATATATAATATATATACAAATAATATGTACTATCTATCTAATCTATCTATATTATCTATCTATATCATATTTTCTATCTTCTATCTATCTTCTACCATCATCTATCTATTATCTATCTATCTATCTACTACTGTCTATCTATCTATCTATCTATCTATCTATATATTATATTATAAAAGTATAATACTATATAAAAGGAAAACAATCACAGTAAGAAATGAAAACAGTAGGAAATTTTTTTTCTTACTGTGGCTTTTTTCCTTTTCGTCTTTGTGTACACGTTACTGCGTTTGTGTTTGTGTCTTTATGGAAGCCGCGTTCATTCCTTCGTACTGTCCTTCGTGTTCGTCGTTGCACTCATTTTAGACAGTATGAGCAAGCTCTGGTTTCCTCCAGGAGGAGGAAGAAGCAAGCCAAGTTTCTTCAAGACTGCTTACACGAGCAGGTAAGCCCCCCTTCTTTTGGCCAGTATTCTTATAGTTCTAGACTAGGTATTCCTTTTTCTAATTGTAAGCGTCACAGTTTATAGCACAGCATCCTTGCGTAAATTAGATGCTGATGATGCGTTTCTTCAAGTTTGTAAGTCTCTTAGATGCTTAGAGAAGTCACCCTGCTCAGCTTGCTGACGACCTTTTAGCCATTGCATCACGTAGATCTTCCTTTGAAAGCGAACGTCATCAAAGATCCCTCAGCAGGAAACTTAATAATCTTTGTCCACGTAGCGCGTGGTGTAATTTTTCGCTTACTGACTCGGTTGTAAATTTATCGTCTTATTCCCTATCGCATTATAAAAACCGAACTTTTAGTTTTGCTACCAAACCCTGGTACTAATCACTGTTTAGATATATTAAAGGTCTTCAAAAGTGTCATTGCGAAGCAAAAAAATTTCGACTAAAGATCTCAGATGCCTTAAAGATGTCATGTTAAATCTAATTCTTGACTTATTTGACGATTTCAAATGCTTACCCCGACGTATTTCTTGACCACCAAATCACTTAAACGCAATTTGGGACATTTTAATTATCAAAACCGACAAAGGTAATAACGTAATTATCCTTAATAAATCTGATTATATAAGCTATTGCCATTCCCTCCTGAACGACAACTCGACGTATCAAAACTGCGGTCTCAAGTGGTAGCACATACTCAAATATTGGGATAAATAAGATGGGTGTAATGTCATGGGTGAATAAGGTTCCTCCTCAGAATTCCCATGGGTGCAGCTCGCTTTTAGTGAATGTTGTTTGTGGATGTGTTGAAAATCATGCCAAGTACTAATTGCCATATAAGTATTTATGTGTATGTCACTGTAATCTTGTTGTCAGTGGCATCTTTACTGCATTACAGTTACAGGCTGGTACTGAGTAATGGGATTTCACTGGCCATACACTGACACAGTCAGGATATATCCCACACATAGTTCAAGGTTAGAAATATGTACATTGGATTGTGGCTACTCCTTGAGTCCATTTAAAAAAAATTGATAGCACTGCCAAAATGAATTGGTCTGGTGGAAGTCTGTCTATCATTTTTGCCAATGCTATAATTTGAGCATTAGCATCTTATGTGGGATTTGTCAAAACTTTTGGCAAAATCAAAAATTCTGTGTCATCTTGTTTAACGTTACACCTGCCAGAAAGGTCAAATTCATGGTAAGTGAAAAAGGAGTTACGGAAAAACAATCCGGGATGCTTGCATCTCTCCAAGACTTTAGACTTCTGCATGTAAAAGAGTGAGTTAGGGGTGAGACCAGTTCAGTAGTTTTAGTGGTTCAATTTATTGCGATTGAGAGGAGAGTCAAAAAATTGGGTACTGTCTGGAAAGTAAAATATCTGGGATATTTTTAAATTTCACTTTGAAACTATTGGGAAATCTGATTTGTGTTTAGGGATGGGTTAATTTTGTGGTTGTCTATTAGGGAAGCTACAGTGGGTTTTTAGAGTCTCATTTCTTCTGGTTCTATCTGTTGTTTTCTACAACTGGGGAAAAGGGATCCAGTCGGTGGATTCTTTTGTGGGCGTGGTTGTTCACTCTGGAGTCATAAATCTTGTAAAAAATTTTTTTTCCATATCTTTTTTCCTAGGGGTTATCTTAGAGCCAAAACAATTTGTTTCTTTAAACTGGCCTGGGTTTTTCTCATATCAACCTCTAAGGAAATCTTCCCATAAAAAATCCTGCGATTATTTAAACAAATCTAAATTTTTTTCTGTAACTTCACGTATTAACGAACATGCAATTTTATTAGAATCGTTTTCCAACGATAAAAATTTTTTATTATTTGATTCATTTAATCATATATCCTCTGAATGTACTATAAGGGGTTTAAATTTGTAACAGTGAAACACACACCAAAAATTTAATATGGATGTAAAATTTATCTATAATATAATATTATATATTATATATAATATATATATATATTATATATATATTAAAATATATTAATTTATATGAATGTCTCTCCTCTCCATGTTTATATATTATAAAAAAAAACAAAATGAAAAATGCCAAATCTCAATGCATGGTTCTTATCCCTGGGCCGACCCAAAATTTGGGTGAAACCCTTTTAAATGAGACCCAAGTATTCAAAATTTTTTTCCCAACTATCCCTTTTAAAAAATTTTAAAAAGTATAATCATGTGTATGATACCTAAGTCATTACATGTCTATGTATCATCTTATATTTATTTATACCAAACACAACACACACAACATATATAATATCACACAAATATTTTGTATATATTAAAAATATATCATTTGAATAGTTTTTAAGATTTTGACATAATTTTTCAACTGGGTTTCTTTCCTATTGTGTATTTTTATCATTTCAAAACAATAAGCCATGTTAGAGACCGATTCTCCCCTCAGAGAATACTTCTTTACGCGACCAGGGGATGGGGGGATGGGGAAACAAGCTAAAATTTCCAAAAACCCTTTTTAAAGAATTCAAAAAATACTAAACATTTTTTTTTTTACTAAATAACGTTTATCAAAACAGTAGATTACACCACAGGCAGCGTTGTTAAATCGTCAATTCCAAATTTGTTTTATACCAAATACCACATTAAAAGAGGAAATCAGTGCAAATTAGTAAATCAGTGAAAATTTGGAAATAATATTTCCCTTTATCTACGACTATAGAAATTAATGATACATGAATTTAATTTTTTTTACATTAGCATTTTTTTTAAGACTCATGGTATTTTAAAAAACAACCCAAAAGACCCGTGTGTGTGCGTACATTTTTTTATTATATGCAAAATTGTGTGTGTGTGGGGGGTTGTGTGTGGGTGTGTTGGGGGTGTTTGTGTTTTTTTTGTGTGTGTTGTTTGTGTATGTTTTGTCTACTTGTGCACACAACCAATGGTGTGTGTGTGTGTAAAATAGGTACAAAAGTACAATTAAAAAAATATGTAGTTTGGGCTTTTGGAATGCTTGTATTACTATCATCCTCCCTAAATGTATGGGAAATTTTAATATTTTTTGCGTTTTCCCTATATCATTTATTTTTTCTCTGTTGTGCTTCCAAAAATTAATAAACATTGTTACTGTACAATAATTTTGAAGAAAACCAAAATTTTAGTGCAGATTTTAGAATAAACAGAGGTTTGTATCGACTTCCGGGTTTGGGTTTGGGAAAGGGTTTTCTCTGGCAGTAAGGGCGGGGTTCGGTTTCCCATAAACCCTTAATGGTGAGGGTCACCTGTCCGTGATATCGTGGCGATGGTCCGCCGGAACAGACGAGTGGTTTTTACTGCTCGTGCCTTGGGATCACAAAAACAAAACAAGGTAAAACTCGCCCCGAGTTTGACATAAGGAAAAAGCTGTCATAACCAAATGAGACCTTTGAAAATGTAAGTTTCAGACAAAAAAAAAAAAAAAAAAAAATCTTTTCAAGAATTCTCTTTTTTAGTAGTTGTGGTGATAGCTTGTTTCCCCCCGGCCATAGCAAAATTTTAACGCTTTGATATTCATTTCCCCTTTATAAAGTCTAATAACATTAGAATTTCTTTTAAAAATTTTCATGGTTTAATAGGAAATTACATAGGAAAAAAAAACATTAATCAAATTGAAAAAAAAAGTTCCCTCATATATAATATAATATATATATATTATATATAATAATAATAAATATATATATATATATAATATATATATATATTATATTATATATATATAGTATACACACCACACACCACACACACACAACCACACACACACAACCACACACACACCACACACACAAGCACAAACCCACCACAAAATATATATATATATATATATATATATATATATATATATAAAATTTTATATATATATATATAATATATAAATAATATATATATATATATTATATTTATATATGATATAAAATATATTTTATATATTATATATATATTATATATATATATATTATATAATATATATTATTTTATATATTTATATATATATTTTATTTTGTGTGGTGTGTGTGGTGTTGTGTGTGGTGTTGTTGTGTGTGTACACACACACACAACCCCCACACACAACAAAACACACACATATTATATATATTATTATATTTTATATATATATATATTTATATATATATATTATTATATAAAACCACCACACACACACCACACACCCCACCACACCCCAACACCACCACCACACACATATATATATATATATATATAATATATATATATATTATATATAATATATTATGTAATGTATATATAATTTTAAAATATAATATAAATATAATATATATATATATATATATATATAATATTTTATATATATAAAAAATTTTTTCACACACACCCAAAACCACCACACACCCCACACAACACACACACCACACACCCACACACACACCACACACCACACACACACACCCCCCACCAACCACAATTATAAAAATATATATATATATAATATATAAATATATAGTTATATTATATATATATAGCAGTTATTATATATAAATAAATATAAATATTTAATATAATTTTATATAAATATATGTGTGTGTGTGTGTGTTGTGTGTGTGTGTTGTGTGTGTGTGTGTGGTTTTTATACACACACACACCACACACACACCCCACACAACCACTTAATATTATATTATATAATATATATAATAATATTATATAATATTATATATATATATAAACACACACCACACACACACACACCAACACACCCCACAACAACACACACACATATATATATATATTATATATATATATTATATATTATATATATAATATTGTATATTATTATTACAAAATTTATATATATTAAAATATATATATATATATAATATATAATATTATTTATTTTATATAACAGTTTACACACCAACACACGCACACACACACACAACACACAACAACCACCACACACACACACACACACACCACCACACACCCCACCCCACAACATATATATAAAATATATATATAAAATTTTAAATTAATATATTATATATATAATATATAATATATATATATATATATATATATATATTATATATACATGAACAGTCCTGACGAAAATTGACCCTGTTACAGACAGTGATCACCCCCCCTAATAAATAAAACTCGCGAACAAAATTATTTAATTATTGCCTTTTTGCCTGATGCGATATAGAAAAAATTCCCGCGATAAAGCCTCTGCTCCTAATGGTTCCTCTCCCCCCCCCCCCTTTCCCAAAGCAATAATAATAAAATAAAGGAGAAGAATCAACAAAAAAACTGCATCCAGCTGCTGACAAGGCAAAGGTCCATACCAGGTGCTAACAATGACCCTCCCCATCCGCCCGAATATACTTCATGTTAACTTGAAAATGACTCGAAAATGCCGGTTACAGACGATGTAACCCTCATAACCAAAAAACAAAAAAACCCGCGCAAGGGAAAGAACCTCCCCCCCCCCCTTCCCCACCCCCCCCCATCGGGGCCCAACCGCAGGGGGTAGAAGTCAGGCCAGGAATGCCCAAAATTCCCGGTTTTTGACCCGAGAGCAGGTGACCCCCCTTCCCTTCCTACAGCCCCTCCCCCCACATTACTCCTTCCCCATTACAAAACAATATAGTAAAAAAAGTAAGAAACAAAAAAACAGTCCAAGCCCTGTTTAAGGGATAATCGCCCTTCACTGAAGTGTTACTGTGGTGATCACACTTATAGCTTATGGGGTTGACTGATAAATAACCCCTTCCCTCCCATCCTCACCCCTACCTTCCCCAACAGGGTATGCTCCCCCGGGGTCGTCGAAAGAGGGTAAAAATTGGTTTCAGCTAGTCTCGGGATGCGATGGGTTAAGAATTTAATCGAAAGGGATCTTATTTTGATCCGAAAATTACTTTACTTCCACATGGCTTGACACTCTTACCTTAAATCGCTAAAGCATCCCAAAAATGAAAATTTCATTGCAGCCAAAAGGTTTCCTTCGTTGCTTTTAAAGCCTTTTTTATTGTCTTCAAAAAATACCTTTAGTACAAACAAAAAGACAAAACACAAATCATATCGGTCAGTCCATATAAAAGTGATAAAAAAACCTCTTCTTGCCGGGTAAGCTCGTTTGGGGAAGGGAAAAAATAAAGGAAATCCTTTTAAACCCCTACTGAAAAATTTGGGAATGTTGCTTTATGTAAAACAAAAATTTGCACTGACAAAGTCCATTTCTTTCTCCATATACACATTAAAAAAAAAAAAATCCAAAGATTATAATCGTACTTTAAAATGTTTTCCCAAAAACATAATATACAAAGTGCAAGCCTAATGAGAAAATTCAACAGAAAATTTCTTAATTTTTGCAGAACGATTGATAAGCTTTCGACTTCCCCCTTTATCTTTTAAAATGTTATATATCTTCTTACTCCCCAAAAGGCCCCTTTTATGACCTTTAGGGTTACACAAAAACACTCCTAAAAACTCACAAATAAAAGAAAAATGACAGGCTTAAAAATTTTTTGTGGAAAAGTAAATTACCGATTCCACATTTGCTATGTTTAAAGTTTCATCTTATAAAACAAACGTTTAGATGAAAAAATTCGCATTATATAGGAAAAAAAAAATGCATCTACAAAGTCCCCTTTTTCACTCCATATACAAGAAACAAAATAATCGCAAAAACTATAAACATCTTTAAAATTTTACAAATGCTAATATTCAAAGGGCCCAAACAAAAACTCAAAAGAGATTTCAAATTTGCGGCGATTAATAAAATTCACCTCCTCTTTTTTTAAATGTTTTCTATCTTCTTCATCCCAAATCCTCTTCATAATAAAATACCCCCTTTATTTAAAAGGTCATCAAATTTGTAGTACCCTCCAAAATTTTG